>NW_023604295.1:26877245-26909533 GCF_014898055.3 Talpa occidentalis
GTATAATTGTGCATTAAGAGAATGGAGAAGGTGTCTAATATAAAGATATTTAAAGTGCTGTCTGCAGCTCCAAAGGAGATGATGATTCTGAGATGAATGATAAGGGAAAGCATAAGGACTGACTTGAAAATAAACAGGGCTGGTGTTTATATGGAGTTAGTGACATTGGTTCTCAGTGACATATTTAGGTTTAGCCTTCTTGATGTCTGGTTTCTGTAATCAGTGAGATTGATAAGGCATCGGATGGGACACAGCTGCAGATGGACCAAATCGCGACCTTGACCATTTATCAGTGTGGATATCCATGCTGCTACTCGACACAAGTTTATTTGGAAGAAAGAACACTGTGTGACCACATAGCAAGAGGAAAGGATGCAAATATCCCTTCTCTCAAAATCAGCTTATAGCCCAGGAGAATTGCCACCTCTTTCTGTGAATCTTGAGTCACCAAATGATTCCTGATTGCCCCAGGTGAGAGAAGCTCTTTTTATAGTCATATACTCTGGGAAGGCTGTGGGGCTTAGTCATCATCTGCTCCAGAGGTATTTGATCTTTTCCAAATATGGATCATTTAGAGAGTATGAATTTTGATATCCTTTTGAGAAGTGTGGAAATGGCACAGCTACACACAAACACACACTGGTTAGTCAATTTATGAAAATCACAAACTTTGTAAAGTAAATCGGAGAACCTATATAGAAAAGGCTATATTACTACTTGCTCTAACAAGATCCATGATTGTGATTTATATTGTGGAGAAACAATATGGTGTTTAGTTGATAAGCACTGGCACTGTGTTCAAATTCCTGCTCTGTCACCTCTAAGAGAGATAACTTAACTCTGTGACTCTAATATTTTCAAATCTGTAAAACACATCATGTTAAAGTTTACCTGAGATGTTGATAGAGAGAAGTGAGCTCTATACTGGCACATGAGAATTAGTGAATTCAAGTTATGATGATTACTTAGTATGATGCCTCTTGTTTTTTAGGTCAGGTGCTTTCATATTTCCATTAAATGCAGAGAAATGCCTTGGAGGAAGAGGTGTTTTCATTCCCATTTTGCAGTTTAGAAGACCTAGCAAAGCTCAGAGACTGAATTAACTAGTCCAAGGTCTTATCACTCTCAAAACTTCTCTCCTCACCTCCCCATTTATTTGTTTTCCCATTGAGTCTTGAATTGCATCTTCGATGCACCTCTAAGAGGAACTCTACTTTTCCTTCTCACAAGACAAAGAACAGAGTGTTCCTTGGCTATAAAGGAAAACCAATATTTGGATGCAGCCAGCTGGTGGAAATCAGCAATGCCATTTGTCCTGGAGACGCTACTCTGTATTCACAGGCTTGTAGACAAAAACCCCAGGAGATAGAAGCATAGATTCCCACCAGTTCCTCCAAGGCTCTGCTAATAGCACAGAAAGCACCTTAGTCATGAACCACTGCTTAGGACTCTGGACTAATTCTTAATGAGGACTTCCAAAGCTTCCCACTACAGCAGGCACTGGCGACCATCAGTCAGCGTCCACCATGGGTCACAAGGCCATATAGGGTGACAGGAGTGTGAAAGGTAAGGGGCTAGTGAAACGGAGACCTGATCATGTCCTGCCCTCTCTTGCTGCCACTACAGATGAGCAGGGAGCAGGACTCACCCTCATTCTACCATGGCTAGACTGTGTTGTGCTGCTTCAGCTACCCCGGTTATATCAAGTAACCTGAGGGCCCAGGTGACTAGGAACTAAAACCTGGGAGAAGCTGAGCAAGACATCTGATCTCTTGGAGCCTTCATTTCTTCATCTGTGTGATGGGGAGCACGATCACGAACTTCCAGTGGGGAGGTAAAATGGCCAAAGTATATAAACACAACACAAGAAGGAGTAGCAGCTCCAAATATGTTATTTTTAAATACTTCTGAAAATCTCTCTGTTCTTTTCTATAGATGACTTGTGAGATGGTTTCCAGGCATCCTCACAACATTTGTGATGCCAGAATTCCAGGAGAGGACTACTGATACTAAGTCTTTTCCTCAGCCTCTTCCTCTTGTTCCCACCTCTACTAACTTCCCATATTCTTGTCTCTCCTCCTCTGCCTCCCTTTTCCTTTCTTATCACTTCCTTTCCCTTTCTTTCTCTTCTTTCCCCGCTTCTCTTAGTCATCCTGCTTTCATTGCCACTGTAATACCATTCATATATAAAACTTCAAGTTAGTAAATATGTACTGAGTGCCTATTCCCATGGCACAGGGTTGAAAAGGGACTTCTCACAAGTGGCATGCAGAGGATTGAGGCGCCTAGCCCTTGCCTGAAAGATGTGACACTAATGTAAGAGAGAAGACTCATGGACTCTTGAAGAACATAATCCAGGTGAGGTGGCAGAGCAACTGACACAGCAGCACAGGCCCTCAGCAAGGTGTTATTAGGGGAAGTGGACTCAGTATGATGTGGAAGGAAGAGTGGGAGAGAAAGTGCAACTCACTGGATGACCCTTTCACTTAATTATTTATTCAGTCATTTATACAATCACTTAACAAATATTTTCTGAGCACTGCTTATATAACAGCTGCTATGAATTGTGCTAGAGGCACAGAGATGCTTCCTACCGTCAGGGAATTTATGCCCCAACTGGGGAGTCAGATTAGTAATAACATGATTACATGCTTGTATGTCAAGGAAAGTGGGCAAGGCACCTATTTGGGCAGAAGGGGTAAAAAGGCTATCCTGGAAAGGCAGAAGCCCAGGAATTGGAGAGAAGATGTACACAGGCACAAAGGAAAAAAGGGAGAAAGCACAAATACACAGGATCATAAATGAAAGAGGAGAAATCACAACGGACACAGCAGAAATCAAAAGAATAATCAGTAACTACTATGAACAGTTATATGGAAACAAGTTCAACAATCTAGAGGAGATAGACAAATTCCTACAACTCTACAATCACCAAAGCTAGATAAAGAAGAAATAGAACACCTAAACAGACCAATTAAAGCAGTGAAATTGAAATGGTAATCAAAAACCTCCCCAAAAACAAAAGCCCAGGACCTGATGGATTTACAAATGAATTCTACCAAACATTCAGAGACGAATTAGTGACTATCCTTCACAAACTCTTCCAAAAAATTGAGAAGGAAGGGACAATACCAAACACGTTCTATGAAGCCAATATTACACTAATACCAAAACCGAATAAGGACAACACAAAAAGGAAAACTATAGGCCAATCTCCCTAATGAACACTGATGCAAAAATCCTCAATAAAATTTTAGCTATCAGAATCCAACAATGTATCCATAAGATAATACACCACGACCAAGTAGGATTCATTCCAGGGGCACAAGGATGGTTTAACATCCGAAAATCAATCAACGTTATCCAACACATCAACAAAAAGTAATATAAAAACCATATGATAATATCAATAGATGCTGAGAAAGCTTTCGACAAAGTGCAACACCCATTCATGATAAAAGCCCTTGAAATTCTTGGGATACAAGGAACATACCTCAACATCATAAAGGCATCTATGACAAGCCAACAGCCAGTATCATTCTCAATGGTGAAAAGCTGAAAGCAATTCCATTAAGATCTGGAACAAGACAAGGATGTCCACTCTCACCACTGCTTTTCGATATAATACTGGAAGTCCTAGCCAGAGCAATAAGACAAGAGAAAGACATCCAAGGAATCCAAATAGGAAAGAAGAAGTCAAACTATCACTATTTGCAGATGATATGATAATATACATAGAGAACCCCAAAATCTCCACAGAAAAACTAATTCAACTCATCAGTCAGTTCAGTAAAGTGGCAGGATACAAAATCAACACGCAAAAGTCAGTAGCCTTCCTATACACAAACAATAAATCTGAAGAAGAAGAAATCAAAAAACCATCCCTTTTGTTATTGAAACAAAAAAAATCAAATATTTGGGAATAAATCTAACAAAAGAGGTAAGGACCTATACAAAGAAACTATAAAACACTGTTAAAAGAAATAGAAGAAGACACAAAGAAATGGAAAGACATCCCCTGCTCATGGATTGGAAGAATAAACATTATTAAAATGGCCATCCTACCAAAAGCGATATACAGATTCAATGCTATTCCAATCAAAATCTCAATGGCATTCTTCAAAGAAATAGAACAATTATTGATGAAATTCATATGGAATCACCAAAAACCCGAATAGCCAAAGCTCTACTGAAAAAAAAGAAGGAAATGGAGGCATCAAACTCCCAGACTTCAAACTATACTACAAAGCCATAATCATCAAAACTGCATGGTATTGGAACAAGAACAGACATACAGACCAATGGAATCGAATAGAAAATCCAGAAATAAACCCACAGATTTATGGTCAACTAATCTTTGACAAAGTATCAAAGACTATGCATTGGAGCAAAGACAGTTTGTTCAATAAATGGTGCTGGGAAAACTGGGTCGCTACATGCAAAAGAATGAAGCTTGACCACTACCTCACACCATACACAAAAATCAACTCAAAATGGATTAAAGAACTAGACATAAGACCTGAAACCATAAAATACATAGAAGGAAATATAGGCGAAACACTATGGGATTTGCACATCAAAGACATCTTTACAGACACATCACCCAAAGCAGTGATAGTGAAGACAAAGATAAACAGCTGGGACTACATCAAATTAAAGAGCTTCTGCACAGCAAAAGAGACAATAACAAAAACAAAGAGAAACCCACCAACTGGGAGAACATTTTTGCACCCAACACTAATGATAAAGGACTGATCACAAAAATCTGCAAAGAGCTGATGAGACTTAGCAACAAAGAAAATAATCCAGTCAAAAAATGGGCAGAAGAGCTAAAAAGAAACTTCTCTGAAGAGGAAATGCAAATGGCCAACAGACATATGAAAAAATGTTCAACATCACTTGCAATCAGGGAAATGCAAATCAAAACTACCATGAGATACCATCTCACACCAGTGAGAATGGCACATATTAAAAAAACTAGCAACAACAAATGTTGGCGAGGATGTGGAGAAAAAGGAACTCTCCTGCACTGCTGGTGGGAGTGCAAACTGGTCCAACCACTATGGAGAGCTGTGTGGAGATTTCTGGACCTACTAAACATAGAGCTTCCATATGATCCAGCAATTCCACTCCTAGGTATTTACCCAAAGGACACAGAAACATCAATTCCAAAGAACACCTGCACCCCTATGTTTATAGCAGCACTGTTTACAATAGCTAAGCTTTGGAAACAAGCCAAATGCCCAAAAGTAGATGACTGGATCAAGAAGATGTGGTACATATATACCATGGAATATTACTCAGCATTCAAAAAAGATAAACACATGCAATTTGCAGCAACATGGATGGCGCTGGAAGGGATCATGCTCAGCGAAATAAGCCAAAAAGAAAAAGAAAAATACCGGATGGTCTCACTCATAGCAGGAATCTAGAAAACTTAAATAAGGGACCAGGAAAATGAATATAAGAAAGTGAAAATCAAAATCAACAAAAAACTATGAACCAGAGACACTTTTTGGGGGTGGGGGCGGGAGTGGAAGGATTGGGGTCAGAATGGGGCGTTTGCAATTGTATGGGGGAATATAAAAATAAAATTTAAGATTAAAAAAAAAAACAAAAAAAAAAAAAAAAAAAAAACAAAGTAACAGAAGAATAAAAATAAGATGACCATAGTGAAATGTAAGAAATTCCACAGGCTTGGAGAGCAGGAATGGGCATATGATAGCTGGTGGAAGATGAAGATGAAAAGATAGGCAAGCGTTTGCTATGTTGCCTGGTGCTGAGTTAAGAAGTCTGAACTTTATGCCCAAATCTCTACAGAGGTTGTGAAGGGCTTCAATCATGGAAGTGACAGTATCTGATTTTGATTTTAGGAAGATCACACCGTGATGGGGAGGGATCTGCAGGAGTGGTCCAAGTCAAAGGGGCTGGATTGGCAATTGATGGAATGATCCCAGGAAGGGAGAAGGATGGAGGAACTGACCCAGGGTGGGGAGGGGGAGGACTCCTGTCAAGAAGACAGAGACTTTGTGTGGAGTATTGGGAGATGGACTGCACTCCACACAGGAAGAGGAGAGGCCATTTAAGGTGTGAAGAGATTTTGGATACATGAGTGATAGGAGGTAGAACCTGAGCTGGAAGGAGCAGAGACATAGGAAAATGAAGGAAGGGGGAAGGAAGAGAAGAAATGATCTGACATCAAAAAATGAAATGGGGTCCTTTGTCATTAAGAAAAATTCCATATTGGGGCCTCCCTGGTGGCGCAAGGGTTAAGACACAACCTATGAAGCAATCCATAGCCTCTGCAGCACGAGTTCAATCCCGGCAGCCAGGGAGCAACCCACATGGCGCAGCAGACCTCTCCTGCCGCACCTGCTGCTCCCCTCAGCAATGTATTTCATCAGTCTGCCTGTTCTGTTCCCCACTCTGTCTCTGGTGAATCCTCTCACCACCCACACCTCTGGCCTGTACCCCAGCTCTTGTAAGCATAAATAAATAAATCTTTAAAAAAAAGACCATATTCATAGACTCCAAGAAGTTATTCATTACAAACATACAAAACTTAGTGTTTTAAGTACACTAAGAAAAAAAATATCCTGCTGGTTAAAATATGGCACATCCTCAGTTACTACAACATTCTGATTTCAGACACATTAAAATACAAATAATCATGCAACTCAAATTTATGAAAAGTAATTACAAGTTCAGGAAAATGCCCTCATTATTTTCCTTGCCCTGTATTCACTATGGATGAACTGGTAGACATTCATCAAAGATAAATAAATAGTTACATTCAAGATTTTCCTATTTTGCCTGATCACCTCTGTTCCTAAAATAATATTAGTAGTAATTTATAATAGTTGTTTGATTTTATTATTTTATTAGTTTATAATTATTTTTCTAATAAATCTTTCACAGAATAAAATTTTGCTCTCTGAATAATTCCCATCAGCATATAAAAATTTCATTGCTTATTAAAAAAGAAGAAAACTCACCTTCTGCTAGTGTGTCATTGACTGCAATCTCCCCCTGTACAGTCTGCTAGAGACTGCCTGCACACTTCCTTTCTTGAACTCATTCATTCTACTCAGGCTTCTATCCCCATAATTCCATAGGAACATCTCTTATCAAGGTTACCAAAGATGTCCTTGTAGCTTCTTCCACACGTTAGTTCTGTTTTCACTTTGAAGGTGAGGACTATTTATTCTATCAACAGGATTTGACATAATTATCCAATTTCTTTGTTTTGACAAAATACTCTGTACTTACTTGGGTTCTTGGATACTATACTCTCTTGTCTCCCTGGCTGCCTTTTAGCTTCCCTTTTATTCCTCACTATCATAATCATAACATCATCCCAATCTTTCAACATTAAATTCTCCATGGATCAATAACTGGACTCCTTCTTTCTTCTATCCATACCCTCTCCCAAGATAATCTCATATAGTCTCACAACATTAAATACCATCTCTATGTTAATTTATATCTCAGGTTCTCCCTTTGACTTTCCAAATGCCCACTCAATGTATCCATTTTGTATATAATAGACTTCTCAAACTGAGGTTCAAACCCAATTAGGTTCCAATTCAATTCCTCAAGTCCCATCAAAATGGATCCTCCCACAGCCTTTGCCATGTCAGTGAGGCAATCCCATCATTGCAATTGCTCAGGCAAATCTTTGTGATCATCCTTCCCTTTTCACTTTTCTCACAAGCATTTCCAGTTCATTGTCAAATAATGTCAGCGGTGCTTAAAAGTACATTCATGATCAAATGCCTTCTCACAAGCATCATTGCCATCATTATGGCCCATGCCACCATTTTCTTTCACCTTGATAAACAAAATAGCCTCCTCACTGGCCTCGTGGCATGTACTCTTATCCAGTGTAGGCTCTCTTTTGTTGAACAGTTCTAGTGATTCATTAAAAATGTAAGTCAGGTCCATTTACTCCACTGTCCAAATTTGCACTAGCTCCTAATTTCATCCAGAGTAAAATACAAAGTCTTTTCCATGGTCTACAAATTCCCATATGACCTGTTCCCTCACTCTCTGTAAAGAAAATATATTTCTCTGTTTACTTATTTGCTGTCTGCTCCTCTAAAACCATGCACTGAAACTCTAAAATGACTGAGAATTAGATTATTCACTGCAATATATCCAGCTCTTAAAACAATATCTGACATACCCTTGATATTCAATAAATATCGCTAAATGAATGACCAAATGGATGAATGAATACATTTCTGGATCATCCCTAGATTTCAGCAAAATATTCTCTGTGCATCCCTTTCCACATCAGTAATCTATTGAGGCAGAGCTGTGCTCTCTGTATACCTCTCCAGATGGATACTAGATTACATTACATGACAATGTCAGTAAAACACTCAACGGCCTTCTTGGAGAGAGAAGTATAAAAATAAGAAGTTATCATTATGCCATTAGCATTATTACTACTGGCCCGGCTGTTGCTGCTTCGACTACTAATAGCCTCTGCTCATTGCTACAGGCCTTTCTTATTTCTAGTCTCCTTCTCCTATCATCTTTCTTTTTCGTATTGCTTCTACCTTTGCCCTGTTTTATCAACATTTTATGAAAAACCACAATGTGAGTGTCATTAGCATGCCATTCATATCCTCTTCCCTCTACCAGAATAAGTCGCAGTAGCAATTGCCCTCTCAGCCTCATTCAGAGGAATTAGCGAGTAGTAGAGAGCAACACCTTTTTAAGAAGGACAGACTTGAAGTCAGGTTGTCTAGATTTAATTCTGACTCAATCACATATCGAGTAACCTCTCTCAACCCTGGTTACCTCAAGTAAAGAAAAGGATGCCTCTGACGCCTTCCTTACAAGAATGATCTGAGGGTTCAAAGTGCAATAGTACAATTCTTTAATACAAATAAATATTGGTTAAAAGTAAAACAAATGAACAGTTAATAAAAATAAACAAGCATAGTCCCTGGGACATGAGGAAGCACTGACTGAAGAGGGTCTCTTATTTCTGCCTCTGCAACCCTCAGTCCTTGCAGCTTGTCTTCCAGCTGGGCTGGACCACCTCCTGATTTTTTTATATGTCTCTGCTTTATTCATGATTTCTCTTTGCAGAAAAATATTTCAAGATGGAACACATTACCAAATAATTTTAGTAGCTATACTTTTAGATACAGAACTGTATACATATAAATTGTACATGAAGAACACTGAACTTTCACAAAGTAAAGGCAACTATGTACTGGTGTTTTGATTAAGAAATGGATCCCTCCAGAAGCTTCTCTCATTCCCTTTCAGCCACTGCCCCTTTCCCCCTCCCAAAAGATGAACTTTGGATTCCCCAGACAATGGATTAGTTTTACTGTTTGGGACCTGTGCAAGAAATGAATCTAACAGCATGCATTCTTTTGTATCTGGCTTCTTTGACTCAATAGTATGTTCAAGAGATTCTTCCCTACTCTTGCATGAAAGGGTAGTTATTCTTTCTCATTTCTGTACTGTAGTCCATCAGGTGACTGTATGACTAGTAATCTATTTTCTCACTGATTGGCATTTTCAATTTGGGACTGTTTAGAATAAAGTTCCTATGAACATTCATATCTTTTGGTGAGTGGCAATTGCTGGGTCATAAAACAAGGGCATATTGAGTTTTTAGAAGAGATTGCGAAAAGGATTTTCCAATGCAGTTGCTCTAATTTAATTCTCCCACAAGCAATGCATGTAAGTACCCACTGCTCCCACTGTCACTCCTTGAAGTTGTCAGTCTTTTTCATTTGATACAGACGGATGGCTGGGTTATGATGTTGAGCTGTGTCTTTCATCATTTACTTTTCTGTGGACTAGAAAAGTTAAACATAGTTTCAAATGCTTATGTGCTACTTTGATATTCTCGCTTTTGAAGATCCTGTGCATGTCTTTTACCCATTTTATTTTCTTACTGGGTTATTTACCTTTTCTTATAGGTTTTAATTCTTTTTTTTTTTTTAATAAATTGTATTGTTATATTCCCATACAATTGCAGCCCCCCATTCTGACCCCAATCCTCCCCTCCCACCCCTGCCCCCCTAAAAGTGTCTTTGTTTCATAGTTTTTGTTGATTTTGATTTTCACTTTCTTATAGTTATTCATTTTCCTGGTCCCTTATTTAAGTTTTCTAGATTCCTGCTATGAGTGAGACCATCCGGTATTTTTCTTTTTCTTTTTGGCTTATTTCGCTGAGCATGATCCTTCCAGCGCCATCCATGTTGCTGCAAATTGCATGTGTTTATCTTTTTTGAATGCTGAGTAATATTCCATGGTATATATGTACCACATCTTCTTGATCCAGTCATCTATTTTTGGGCATTTGGCTTGTTTCCAAAGCTTAGCTATTGTAAACAGTGCTGCTATAAACATAGGGGTGCAGGTGTTCTTTGGAATTGAGGTTTCTGTGTCCTTTGGGTAAATACCTAGGAGTGGAATTGCTGGATCATATAGAAGCTCTATGTTTAGTAGGTCAGAAATCTCCACACAGCTCTCCACAGTGGTTGGACCAGTTTGCACTCCCACCAACAGTGCAGAAGAGTTCCTTTTTCTCCACACCCTCGCCAACATTTGTTGTTGCTAATTTTTTTAATATGTGCCATTCTCACTGGTGTAAGATGGTATCTCATGGTAGTTTTGATTTGCATTTCCCTGATGACAAGTGATGTTGAACATTTTTTCATATGCCTGTTGGCCATTTGCATTTCCTCTTCAGAGAAGTTTCTTTTAAGCTCTTCTGCCCATTTTTGACTGGATTATTTTCTTTGTTGTTGTTGAGTCTCATCAGCTCTTTGCAGATTTTTGTGATCAGTCCTTTATCATTAGTGTTGGGTGCAAAAATGTTCTCCCAGTTGGTGGGGTTTCTCTTTGTTTTTGTTATTGTCTCTTTTGCTGTGCAAAGCTCTTTAATTTGATGTAGTCCCAGCTGTTTATCTTTGCCTTCACTATCACTGCTTTGGGTGATGTGTCTGTAAAGATGTCTTTGATGTGCAAATCCGTAGTGTTTCACCTATATTTCCTTCTATATATTTTATGGTTTCAGGTCTTATGTCTAGTTCTTTAATCCATTTTGAGTTGATTTTTGTGTATGGTGTGAGGTGGTGGTCAAGCTTCATTCTTTTTGCATGTAGCGACCCAGTTTTCCCAGCACCATTTATTGAACAAACTTTCTTTGCTCCAATGCATATTCTTTGCTCCTTTGTCAAAGATTAGTTGACCATAAATCTGTGGGTTTATTTCTGGATTTTCTATTCGATTCCATTGGTCTGTATGTCTGTTCTTGTTCCAATACCATGCAGTTTTGATGATTATGGCTTTGTAGTATAGTTTGAAGTCTGGGAGTCTGATGCCTCCATTCCTTCTTTTTTTTTCAGTAGAGCTTTGGCTATTCGGGGTTTTTGGTGATTCCATATGAATTTCATCAATAATTGTTCTATTTCTTTGAAGAATGCCATTGAGATTTTGATTGGAATAGCATTGAATCTGTATATTGCTTTTGGTAGGATGGCCATTTTAATAATGTTTATTCTTCCAATCCATGAGCAGGGGATGTCTCTCCATTTCTTTGTGTCTTCTTCTATTTCTTTTAACAGTGTTTATAGTTTTCTTTGTATAGGTCCTTTACCTCTTTTGTTAGATTTATTCCAATATTTGATTTTTTTTTGTTTCAATAACAAAAGGGATGGTCTTTTTGATTTCTTCTTCTTCAGATTTATTGTTTGTGTATAGGAAGGCTACTGACTTTTGCGTGTTGATTTTGTATCCTGCCACTTTACTGAACTGATTGATGAGTTGAATTAGCTTTTCTGTGGAGTTTTTGGGGTTCTCTATGTATAATATCATATCGTCTGCAAATAGTGATAGTTTGACTTCTTCTTTTCCTATTTGGATTCCTTGGATGTCTTTCTCTTGTCTTATTGCCCTGGCTGGGACTTCCAGTATTATATTGAAAAGCAATGGTGAGAGTGGACATCCTTGTCTTGTTCCAGATCTTAATGGAATTGCTTTCAGCTTTTCACCATTGAGAATGATACTGGCTGTTGGCTTGTCATAGATGGCCTTTATGATGTTGAGGTATGTTCCTTGTATCCCCAGAATTTCAAGGGCTTTTATCATGAATGGGTGTTGCACTTTGTCAAAGCTTTCTCAGCATCTATTGATATTATCATATGGTTTTTATATTTCTTTTTGTTGATGTGTTGATAACGTTGATTGATTTTCGGATGTTAAACCATCCTTGTGCCCCTGGAATGAATCCAACTTGGTCGTGGTGAATTATCTTATGGATACATTGTTGGATTCTGATAGCTAAAATTTTATTGAGGATTTTTGCATCAGTGTTCATTAGGGAGATTGGCCTGTAGTTTTCCTTTTTTGTGTTGTCCTGTTCGGTTTTGGTATTAGTGTAATGTTGGCTTCATAAAACGTGTTTGGTATTGTCCCTTCCTTTCAATTTTTTGGAAGAGTTTGTGAAGGATAGGCACTAATTCGTCTCTGAATGTTTGGTAGAATTCATTTGTAAATCCATCAGGTCCTGGGCTTTTGTTTTTGGGGAGGTTTTTTATTACCATTTCAATTTCGCTAATTGTAATTGGTCTGTTTAGGTGTTCTATTTCTTCTTTATCTAGCTTTGGGTGATTGTAGAGTTGTAGGAATTTGTCCATCTCCTCTAGATTGTTAAACTTGTTTCCATATAACTGTTCATAGTAGTTACTGATTATTCTTTTGATTTCTGCTGTGTCCGTTGTGATTTCTCCTCTTTCATTGATGATCCTGTTTATTTGTGCTTTCTCCCTTTTTTCTTTGTGAGCCTGGCTAGGGGTTTGTCTATTTTATTGATTTTTTCAAAAAACCAGCTCTTGGTTTCATTGATCTTTTGGATTGTTTTTTAGTTTCAATTCATTTATTTCTGCTTTGGTTTTTATTATTTCTTTTCTTCTACTGGTTTTGGGGTTTTTTTGTTGTTCTTTTTCTAGATCTTTGAGCTTCGAGATGAGGTTGTTTCTTTGCGTTCTTTCTTGTTTCTTGATGTGAGCTTCTATTGCTATGTATTTTCCTCTTATTACTGCTTTTGCTGCATCCCATACATTTAGGATATTAGTGTCCTCCTTGTCGTTCAATTCAAAAAATTTTTTAATTTCTTCTTTGATCTCCTCATTAGTCCAATGGTCTTCCAGTAGTGTGGTTTTTAATCTCCATGAGGTAGGAAAGTTCCTTGCCTTCTTTTTATGGTTTATTTCTAGTTTGATGCCTTCATGGTCAGAAAAGATGGTTGATATGATTTCAATCTTGGTGTATCTGTTGATGTTTGTCTTGTGCCCAGTATGTGATCGATCCTGGAGAATGATCCGTGTGCGCTTGAGAAAAATGTGTACTCCGTTTTTTTGGGTTTAGTGTTCTATAGATGTCTGTTAAGCCTAATTGCTCTAGGTCCTTATTTAGACCTTTGGTTTCTTTACTTATTTTTTGTCTTGTTGATCTATCCATTGTTGATAGTGGTGTGTTGAAGTCTCCCACTACGTATGTGTTTTCTCTGATGTCTGTTTTCAGAGAGGACAACAGTTGTCTGATATATTTTGGTGCTCCTTCGTTTGGTGAGTATATGTTAATGAGTGTTATTTCTTCTTGAAGTATTGTCCCCTTGATCATAATGTAGTGACCATTGGGTCTCTTTTTATCTTTTTGAGTTTGAAATCTGTTTTATCTGATATAAGTATAGCTGTTCCTGCTTTCTTTTTTGGTCCATTTGCTTGTAGGATTGTTTTCCATCCTTTAACTTTGAGCCTATTTTTATCTTTTGTAGCTAAATGTGTTTCCTGGAGACAGCAAAAGGTTGGTTTTGTTTCTTAATCCAGGCTGCCACTCTGTGTCTTTTTATTGAAGAGTTTAGTCCATTTACATTTAGAGTTAATATTGATATGTTAACATCTGTATTTGCCATTGTGTTTGTCTTTCCTTTGATTTTATTTATTTATTCTTTTAATAACTTTTTTTTTTTTTTGGCCTTCTTTGATTGTTATTCGTCCCTCTGAGGTTCTGGCTTTAGGACTCCTTGTAGTATTTTTGGAGTGGGGGTTAGTTGCAATGAAATTCCGGAGATTCTGTTTGTCTGGGAAGGTCCATATTCTTTCTTCAAAGAGGAAGGAGAGCTTTGCGGGATAGAGTATTCTTGGTGGCATCTGTTTTCTTGGATTCTGTTGACTATGTCCCTCCACTCTCTCCTTGCCCGTAGTGTTTCTTCGGAGAAGTCTGATGTCAGCCTGATTGGTTTCCTTTGAATGTTATCTGTTTCTTCCCTCTTGCCAGCTTCATTATTTTTTCCTTGTCCTGGATTCTTGGAGCTTTACTATTATGTGTCTTGCTGTATTTTTCCTTTCGTCGTGGAAGTTTGGTGTTCTTCTTGCTTCTTGTATATCAATTTTCAGCTCCTTCTTCACATTGGGAAGTTCTCTTCAATTATCTCTTTGAATATTTTCTCTGTTCCTACATCTCTCTCCTCTCCTTCTGTATATCCTATAACTCTTATATTTCCTTTCCTCATGGAGTCAGATAGTTCCCGAAGTCTTTCTTTGTTCTTTTTCCTTCGTACTTCTCTTTCCTTTTCTGTTTTGGTTCTTTTATTTCTGTGTCTTCAAGATTACTTATTCGTTCTTCCATTTCATCTATTCTGCTTTCATTGCTTTCCCAGAATTCTTTAGTTCTTCCATTAATTCTTTGATCTCCTGCATTTCTTTTACTTCCCTCTTTAGGGACTCAATTTCTTTCTTCTGACCATTGTTTTCCCTCTCTAGGGACTCAATTGCATTCTTCTGATCGTTGATTATTTTCCCTTATCATTGTTTCCTTTATGACTTCTGTCAGTTTTTTAATCACGGCAATTTTAAATTCTCTTTCTGGAAGGCTCAGAAATTCTTCCAAGTTATTGTCTTTGCAATCTGGGGGCTGGCTTTCTTTTTGTGGTGTGCTTTTTCTCTGGAGAGTTGCTAGGTTGCGTGTGGTTCTTCTCCTCCCTACTGTCTGTTTTCTAATTTGCCGTATGCGTTGGGACACTGTGTTGTTGGGACTGGCCGGCATCTTGGGTGGGCTTCTCTGTTCCCTCTGGTTCTTCCAGGAGTCATCTGTCAGTTTCAAGCAGCTGGGCGGCTGGGGCTGTGTGCTGGTGCTGGTCTCCTCCTGGGGGGCGGGGCTCTCTTTAATGGCGCCTGGAGCTCACCTCCGCGGCGGATCCTGCAGGGTTCGCCTCAGCTCCCGTTCACGGGGTGTGGTGGCTGCAATAGTTCCTTTCCACTCACAGTCCCGCTTGCTGTGTCCGTTTTTCTTGTTGGCCGTTTTGGTTTGTTGTTTCCTTCCTCTCTGCCGGTCGGAGAGTGCTGCCTCTGTGGGCGGTGGAGGGGAGCAGGGTTCTGCGCTTCCCTCCCTTCTAGTCCTCTTTATGGCCACTTTCTTCTTCGGGCAGTTTGCTGGAGTCGCCCGTTTATCTTCCGTGTCCCAGTTCTCACTGGGACCTGCCGCTTTTCCTCCCTATTAACTTTTTTTAATGGGAGATCTTACTCGCAGCGTCTCCTCGCCGCCATGTTGCTCCGCCCCCCCCAGGTTTTAATTCTTTATTTTTGCAGGAGGATTATTTTTCAGATACATTATATCCCAAAAACTTCCATTCTGTAGCTTGTATTTTTGTTCCATGAATAACAGCTTTTGATAAACAGAAACTATTAACTTTAATTTAGACCACTTTAGCCATCATTTTTTAAAGTTAGTGCTTTTTTGGTGTCCTACCAAATACATATCAGATTACTGAAAAGTCATGAGATATTTTTCTGGCTTATAGTTAAGAAGTTTTTTTTTTTTTTTTCTTTTACCTTCTAGCAAGAGAATATGATTTTTCCTCTGATATAATTTTTCATGATTCCTCTACCTAGACAGATGGAATGAATTTTCTGAGTACTATTATACTCCGTAATAGTACAAATTACTTTTATTATTTTTATTATATGACATATTACCTAGACATATGTATTTACATGCCATCCTTTCTATCTCATCCCCAATCCTCCATTTATCCAATTATCTAATCTTCATGGTCATTCCATTAAAACTTGGTCATAAAGCCTCCTAAGTTACTTTAAAATTGGTCTGTATCTTTCCATTCAACTCTTGTCTCCATTGTCTAAATTTCTAACATCTCATCTTGAAGACTGTAATCACCTCAACTGGTCACCAAACTCTAATCTCTAATTAATGTACCACACAACAGCCAGAGTGATATTTTAGAACATCAATCTTTTCTTGCTACTTCCTTTAAAAAACCTCTACATGGTTTCCATTACTCTCAAATTAATGTTCAACTCATTAATGCACTGCAGAGGTCTTTCAGGGTTTGAAACATTGTTTGTCTTTCTCATCATTGATGTCTTTGCTTTAATCTCTCGAGACTTTCTATTTCCTCAAATACCTCTTTATAAAGACTCTACTGTCTGCCTCCATATCCAAGCCCCATCCCCTCCTCTTCATCCTTCAGGTCTTGTTCTAGATTATTTTTAGCCAGAAATTTTCCCTGATACCATATTATTTTTAGCCAGAAATTTTCCCTGATACCATAGTAAGTTAAGTTCCTATGCTATCTGGCACCACAGAATCCCAGTGATTTTTCTCTACTCAGATTCATCACATTTACTATTTTAAGTCCATCATCTTTGAATGTAAAATTTCTTGGGGGCAGAAACTATGTCTGTCTTCTACACCATTGTATCTTTGGGCCTAGCTCAATGTCAACATGGATTCTCAAAAAGATTTCTTTTGATTTGAACTGATTTGTGCTCATATGTTCAAGCATTGGATTTGATACATGGTCAGTTTAAATAAAGATTTGATGATTTGTGGTCTTCATAAGTTCTAGAATCAGAATTGAGGACTTGAAGACCATTGGCTTCAATCACTCAACAAAATGATCATTAAACAATTTCTGTAACACTCTCACTAAATGTCACCTACTTACAAGTCTGAACATATAGAATCACTACACTATTCAGTTGATCATTCTAAGCTTAGGCATGAATGTGCATAGAGAGATCTGTTTTATATTGAGTTAAAAGCTGAGATCCAGGCCTCCCCTATGGTGCAGTGGTTGAGTGCTGGGCTGCAAAGCTGCCTGCAGCCTCTGCAGTGCCATTTCGATCCCTGGCCACCAGCAAGAGTCCTACATGGTGCAGCAGACCTCTCCTGCCGCACCCGCTGCTCCCCTTACCAGTGTATTTTGTCAGTCTGCCTGTTCTGTTCCCTGCTCTGGCTCTGGTGAATTCTCTCAACCTCCCATACTTCTGACTGTACCCAGTGCTTGTATAAATAAACAAACAAACAAATAAATAAATAAATAAATCTATCTTTTAAAAAAAGAATAAAAGCTGAGATCATTGTAATCTTCCCCCTTCATGGGTCAGGTTGGACTCATTTTATTAATTTAATGAAATTGACTATGTTTTCTGCAACATAGCTTATTAGCTGTCTGCTGACAGATTTTGCTCCAAGTCATTCTTCAGCTATTTATCATAAGACACAAATCTACAGCAGAACAGAGCTATCACCACCTTTTTTTGTAAATAACATACTTCTAGCAATATAATCTATAGCAGATCTGAATTTTGGAGGACTGAGTCTTATTCTATAGTTGCTTTGCTTTCTGAGAAAAGGAATTAAAAATTAAACATGAAAGTGAATATTTAGAATGAGAAAAATTGAGGACATAGAAGGTTAGGGAACTCTGAACCTTAAGTTTTATTAGCTTCATGGTAAATCAGATCCTAAATATCTTTAAAACTTAAATAGCTTCCTAGTACAATTCTATTAATACCTTCTAATTTTACCCCAATTGTAAGTCCACCTCTGACTTGCATTGGAGTGTGATAAAATTCAGACTGGGGCCAGACCTCCTGGTCCAACCCTACTCTCACATCTCAATATAACTGTAAGTATCACAAAAACTGTTCAGTTAAAAATCCTGACACACCCAAGACAGACCTGTCTTTCTTATTGACTTTTTATCTACATTTACCAAACCCACCTGTATAAGGAGGAGATAAGGTTATTCTTCATGTATTTGAGGTTGAGTTGTGTTTTGTTTTAGCACTAAACCACTTTCTTAGCCTGAATTTCCCAGAGGGGTTTGCATTCATTGCTCCCAAGTGACACTACTGAGCCCTTCCTGAACCATTTTCCAGCCATCTTCTCTTACAGGACCATAAATCAAAGAGTTGCCAAGAAACCAGAATATACAAGTCATATTAGGTTCTGCTTAGCTCTACCTGCCAATCCAATGCAACTTTTCACCCACTGACATTCAGAATCACCTTTATCATATACCTTTCTGGAAGGTTACATTTTTAGTCTACTCAAAGTTAAAACATCATTTTTTCTGTCTATAAAGTTAAATACATGATCATTTTAGAAATGTTAGAAAAGGAATTGGAAGCCTAAAATAAATCATCTATAACCTAAGTATCCAGAGGTAACATCTTTTAACATATCGGTCTATTTCCTTGCAATATCATTTTTCCGTATCCTTTTACATTGTTAAGATCATGCTCTATATCCAACCAGAAACCATCCATTTCTTGATTAAAATTATATTAAATATGCCCACATAGTGTTAGAAATTCTTTTAAAAAACATCTTAGTGCCTGCCTAATATTATGTGGTATGGATGCTATATAATTCACTTAGTCTCCTCATGTGCAAAATTGAGGTTTTTATTTTTTTCCGCTATAAATTATGCTTTTTAGACAGCACTATCTGTTCTAAAATTCTTGTCATTTCCCCCACAATCTCTTTTCTTTTTGATGATGAATTAATAAGGGTGAAATTATTGTTTTAAAGGGCATATTTTTCTTTATGATCAAAAGTATTATGGAGCACATAATATAGATCTGATATACAGCAGACATTAAGCAAATACAAATATTTATATATATCAGCAAATTAATTCATGTAATTGTTGCATTCTCGCAGCCAGTGTCAAAGAGTCTCTGTCTCTCCACACCCCAGCCAACACTGTGTGTTCTTTGTAAACTCTGCTAAAAGCACACTCACATGCACACACACACACCCGTGTGTGTGTGTGTGTGTATTGAAGAGCACAAATGATTAACAAATATGGAAAAAGAAGATTACATAGAACCAAAATTCTATAAAATGTCCTATAGTTCTCTGAATTCAAATAACACCTGCCAAATACATTGAAAATCAAACACAATAATGTGGGGAATTCAGATGATATGATATGAAACTTTAATATATATTAGATCTGGAGCATCTATAAATAACACTATTTAGACATTTTCATCAAAAAAATCAGATAAAGCCCACATTTCCATACTTCATATCTGAAAACTAATTAATAACCATGAGTTTAATGTCCTGGGTATGTTAAAATTTTAAAAAAAGACATCGTATCATAACTGTCTTAATTTCCATATTTGTAGTCTTCATGGGTTTCTCTGCCTTTTATCTTCTTTGTTTTCCCCCCACATCATGCCTCCTGGTAATTTTGAGTCCCCTCCCCTCTTCCCCCTGGTCTACCTTCTTCCCCGGGCATCTTACCTTGAAGGTGCAGTTTGCTCTCCGTGCTTTGCAGAAGGACGGAACTCACAGAGTCCAGATTGTCATAGCTATTACAGCCCAGAGGCCCAGTGCGTGTCTCTGTGACCTAGAGTGGACATCAATGGTGACAGGTGTGAGACAGGTGCGCTTGCTGGGCACAGAACCTGCAGATTTGGCCCCCAGCCAGCAAAGCCAGCAGAGAAAGTCTTCTAGCCTGAGCCAATGGCTGCTTCCTGAGCACTAGTCTGTGCCAAGGACCACGCTTGGTTGTCACCAAGCAGATGTTGGGATAGTGAGACAACTGAGCACTCATGTGTATGTGTATATGTGTGTGTGTGCAAACATGTGTGTGTGTGCACATCCCTGGCCTCACTTCACAAGGTGGTGTTAGGATTATATGAACTTACAGGTTGAAACACTGTAGTGTATTTTGAAACCTTGGCTTTGGAATTAGAAGAATCAGTGCTTAAATCCGGGTTGAACTTTTGATTTGCTGTGTGAGCTGAGGAAGTCACTTAGCTTCTCTAAACTTCTACAACACCCTGAACCTTTCCTTTCCAGAAAGGCTGTGAGATGAGACATGATGGGTGCACGTGCCAGATACATGGAAGATGTTTGACACCATACACCTTAGTACCAGAAGTCTCCATAAAATTGTTATGAATATATATGTGTTACTATTAGGTAAGAACAATAAAATTATCTCCATTTTCCAAGAGACATTCTAACAATGGGCACCATCAGTGCCATCACAGAATGAAACTCCCCAGTCCTGGGGCAATGTCTTTCTAAATCATTCTCTGAGAATATTTGAGGTGGTGGATAATAGGCACATCCAATACATAGCCTTGAAATAAGAATGGTTCGGAATGCAAAGAGGTTGCTTCATTCCCTTAGACATAATTTGCCAGTATTCACACATTTTCATAGGATTGTCTTGAGGTTTGCACCCGACTTTAAAGATACAGCAGCAAGTACTGGAGGGAATGATGATTTGGGAAGTGATCACAGGAATCTCCAATTGCCAGCTCTGAATTTTTCTTGCTCTGATGTCTCAGATCAGTAACTTTCCCATTCAAGGTCTCAACTTCCTCACCTCCAAAATGCTAATAACACCATTGCCCACTTTACAACATAAAATATTATGTTTTTGAAGTGCGTTTAGGACTTTAGACATGGTATATAAGTGGCTGAATATGATGCTTTGTTTTTAAAATTATTATTTTTTTGTCTAAAACAATAACATATTAATAAATGAGGGTCAAAATTACTAATTCACTTTGCTAAAGACAAATTGGAAAAGGAAAGCCCTGGGTAAAACTCCCCCACCTGGCCCAGCTGCCAGTCTTAAACAAAGCTGACAGAGAGACCAGTCTAGTCAGCTGTGCCTGGAGGTAGTGTCAAAAAATAGCAAGAAAAATCCCAGTCCCAGATTGAGTGTAGACGACAGCATCACTGTAAGATGGGTTCTTGAGTGTCATCTGTGCAATTTCTCTGAGAAATTCCTCATAAGGAGGTTGGCTGCCCTTCCAGGAGCACAAAAGAGGATTATCTTCTGAAAGAGCTTCAATATCTCAATTTCACATCCCATGGCAGGGGGGAAGAGGACCAGTGGGTGATAATGAAACCAGGTCTTTGCTTCACTCCGACTGTGATGGCTTCATAAAGGCCCATCTCTCTGGGTCTGGTTCCCTAACAACATAATCCCAATAATGTAGGTGATTCTTCTCGGATAAGCTGGGTCTTTGTTTGTGGATCTGATGCATTTCTCACCTTCTTATCTCCCTCCTCCCTTACATATTTTTCTCTTGACTTGGTTCATTTCTGACTTATCTGCCCAAGTCTCCCCCAGCACTGCTTCTACCCCATCCTTCTGCCCTGAAGACATCTGAAAGTCTTAATAAGAGACTAGGTCTGCATTTTATTCAGAAGAAATTGGACTGAAGCTTAAGAAGTAAAATGCAGGTATAATCTGATTTCAGAAAATTTGAGATGCAAAAATATTTGACTTGAAACCCTCAGAAGAACTAATCCTTTATATCAAAAATGCTCCCCTCATTCTCTTTATAAAGGTAATCCCTGAATATATTGCAGCATATAAAGTGGATTCTGGATTGTTGTTTTTTCCCCCCCTAAGTATCTGTGTTCTAAGGCACTGAAGTGAAAAATCTACAGCCACTCTTTCCAATGTGGCTTTGATATAGACATTAAGTAAAATGAAATAAACTTGTAAACTTAACTCCTGAAGAGGAACATCTCAAGTGCCCCACACCCCAAATGACTCTGGCTATGGTGTAGAATTTCTGTCTTCAGGGATGGGCCTCTTGGACCTCGGTGGGAAGAGGAGAATACAGACTTGTTATTGTGAATAACACAGCCAGGCCGCTGTCTTCATATTGTCTGTGGCTGATTGTGTGCTCTAGTAGCAAAGCTGACTTGTGGCATCAGAAACCTTATGACCTGACAAGCCTAACATAAGACTGGCCCTTCACATAAAATATTTGCTGCCCGCTGGTTTGTTAAGTGACTCTCTAGCTGTGTACCCTGAGCAAAGTCTTTAACCTTTGGACCTCAGTTTTCCCATCTGTAAAATGGGAAAGGGGAGGATTCAAAAACAGACATTAAAAAAGGACTGAGCTAAGCATCAGTAATTGGGCTCTGTAAATTTTTGGGAAGCCTGAAAACCATTCACGCAGGTAAACTAAGAGGGAACATGAGGATGTTGACAATAGGGCCATGACCATAGCCAGGACTGTACCAGCAAATCAACACCTCGGGTGGCTTGAATGACAGTAATCATGATATTTCAGACACTTGACAGCTTTGCCCAGGGAGGTGGGGAGAGGGTGCTGTGACCCATGTGAGCCCCAGGCTTGTAACTACCCCTCGACTCTCAGAACACTGAGCGGCAGTGCTGTTATCTGAGGGCCTGGCAGCCACCACCACCCCAAGCCTACCTTGATTGCCCCAGTTGATATCTGGATCTCGTGGAGTCTCCTCATGGTGCCATCGCGGTCGACAAAGTAAGATGACGCGAGCTGGTGCAGAGCTTCGACGCTTTGAGTGGCGTTCCCTGACTTCCTGTCCAGGTGGCTTTTGTCCATGTACATGGTCAAGGCTTCCTCCCCTGCATGGAAGAGGAAGGAAGCTCAGGTAGCTTATCGAGCTTTGTGGTGGAAGAAGGTCTCCAGGGCCTGGATGCTGCAAACAGCCTCAGACCTACTGTCCAAACTCCCTCCTGCCACTGAAAATAGAGTTCAGTGAAGGAGAAACAGCCCAGAGGTGGCTGACAGTGCCGAGTGCATTTTGGACAAGGGTCATGGAAACACCCTTAGACTTCAAGTCCAGCTCCTACTAAACAGTGCTCAGTTTCACCAGCATCAACTCTAATGCCACTCACCTTCTCTCCTTGAGCCCAGGCTCTTCTGCAAAATGGTATTCCAGTCACATTCCTCTTTCTTCTTCCTTTGTTTCCTTATCATCTTCTAGATTCTCCTTGTTCTCCTCTCATCACTCTCCTCCCTCCCTCCCTCCCTGCCTCTCTTTCCCCTTCTGCTAACCCTCCTAGACAGACAGAAGGAGAGATATACATATGTTTGCATGTATGTAAGTACAGAGAATAGGTACATAGATACACAGACAGATAAGAGGCGACAGACAGATAATTAGGCAACAGATAGAGACAGACAGGAAAAGCTATGTGCCTAAATATAAAGGAAACTATACTGTGAGTTCTGCACTGTCTATATTAGTCACTGCTTTATCCTTCCTACAGAGCCCAGTGCTTGGCATACAGTAGGTAGTGAGTAGGTAGTGAATTCACCATTTCTTTTCATGCATTTAAAAAACACTTCTTAAAAACCACTACGTAGCAGGCACTGAGGTCCTGAGAATACAGTGGTGAAGTGACATTTGGGGAAGAAAAAGGATGACAAGAAATTTAGAGGGAGGGGAGGAGGGAAAGGGAGAGAGGAGAGAGAGGGAGAGAGAGATTGATTTTTACTTCGTAAGATTTCCCGTAGAGATACATGCATGGATTACTAACAATGAGACTAACTAGCTTTGGTACCTTTTATTTTGGATAACAAGATGTTTTTCCAGACCTGCAGAAAGGAAGCTCCAGATATGTCTACTAAACAGGTCTCATTATTATACACCTGGTTTCATCCAGCAATTGTGAACATGGGGTTGTTTCTTGACTTCTCTGATCTGTAGCTTATTTATTAACAAATTGGGGAAGGAATAGCACCAATTCCATAGAGTTATTAAGAAAAATAATCAAAACATGTAACGTCCTTGTGTCAGTGTCTGGTTTACTGTGGCAACCACAGATGGTTAGGAGCAGCGGTGAGAGGTCGTCTCTGTGACTAGATGGCCTGCCCTTGAACCTGCTGTATGGGCAAAGTACTAACCTTCTCCATGTCTCAGTTTCTTCACGTGTAAAACTGGGGATACTAACTATACTTACCTCATCAGGCGGGCATAGGATTAAATGAGTTAATTACATGAAGTACCTGAACCTTGCCTGGCACACAGTAACTACCATTATCCGATCATGTAAAATAGCGTCAGTTGTGTGAGTTTTATTCTTCCACCTAATCAATCCACTGTAAGAGGGTATTCAGAGAACAAACACTATTATGCCTTCTGAGGACAAAAGTCTGATATCTAAGACAAGTGAAATTTCTTTAGAGTGCTGAGGACTTACTGAGTTGAAGGGAAGAACCAATTTTCTTTCCAAGGGACAGGGGTTACCTTAGGAAGTGGGCCCAGTCCTCACCCTCAGGTCAGTTCCTCTGCCTCAGATCCCTCCAGGACTGTTCTGGGACACAGACCATTGCCCCTCCATCTTCTCCTCCAGCCTCCAGTTTGCTGTTTAGCCCTTTCCCCTCCATGTTTCAACAAACCACTTCTTCGGCCTCCATCTCTCATTTTTGTCAATTGTCCTTCCAGGCTTTCCTCAGACTCCTTTTCCTTCTGCTTGGAATGCCATTCTAGCTCTCCCTCCTCCAGATGCCTGACTGCTGAAATCCTACCCAGCGTTCTCAATTCAAGTGGTCTCAATTCAAGTGTCACTTTCTCTTACTCTCCCCTCTCTGCCCTTGAGCTGGCATCCTCTGCACGCTCCCCAGACCCTTGCTAGTGAGCTTGCCCCAAACACACCCTCAACTCAAAGGCATTTCATCACCTTTCCCCTGTCATTCTCCCACTCATCCATTCAGCTCAGCACCCACTGAGCATTTTATCTATGCTGAGTACTTGGCAGACACCAGAGTGACATATGGAAGGGACGCTGTCCCCACTGTAGAGTCACAGAGTGGTGACACAGACGCCTTCCTACAGGGAAGCCACTGGCCACGTGTGTGTCTTCTGGGCATTTGAAATGTCGCTTGTCCAAATCGAGATGCGCTGTAGGTATAGACTATATGGCAGGTTTCCTCTATCTGGGAAATGTTAAAAAATGTAAAATAGCTCATGAGTTGCTTATTTTATTGATCACATATCGAAATAATATTTTGGCCATATTATGTTAAATAGAATATAGTTACACTGATTCTCCCATTTTTCTTAATGCTTATGAGAAAATTTGAAGTGGCATATCTAACTCATCCTTGTGGCTCATGTTATACTTGTATTGGTCAATGGTGGTCTCTGGAGACACAGACATCAGGGGTCATATACTGGATGAAGAGCCATGGTAGAGAGGGTAGAATGTAGGCAGGAAAATGGTGCCTGCAACCCTATGATAATGTGGGACACGAGGCCCTGGTGAGATCAAGTCTCACCAGCCACACTCTTGACCTCACTGTAGATATTCTCTATCCCACACAAATATCTCCTATTTTCTCTCATCGTTGGGACTCTGTTTTTCTGTTTTTCTCCTGACTTCTACTTGTCCCTCTGGTCTCACCTAAGACAACACCTCCTCTAGGAAGCCTCCCCTGATTTCCTACTCTTAAACTAGATTAAGAATTTCATGTCTTCCCAGTCCCGTTTATTTCTCCAACGCATTACCTATCACATTTCCTACTGATAGATTATATAGCTGTTTGCTTCACTAGAGGAGAAATTATGTAAAATCAGAGGCTACATAGGGTCTTTCATCATTTCGGTGTTTTTGCTTAGCATAATACAAGCATGTGTCATGTGCTTGGCAAATGACCAAGAGATTTGTGGGTGAAAGAATAAATGTGGAAGTTACCCAACTCTACAGTGTCTATCGATTGACATAGCTGCCTTAACTAAGACTGAATTTCCCCCATAGGAAGTTTCATCATTAAAATTAATCTCTGAGTCCCACATGCCTAGATTTGAGTTGAATTCAGATTAAAACACTCGGTGTACTTTCCCACGAAACCTTCACTAGTTATGCAGGAGGACATGCTAGTCCATCCTTTGCATTTAACAGTGACCTGAATAAGTCTGAAATAAAAAATGACTATATATACTAGATTTTGGATTCTAGGGATGTAGATGGCCTGGGAAAGCAAGCATCTATCTGATTCTTCTTTGTAATGTTCCTGATGCTTCTCCAAGGTCAGATGAAGAGCAGATGTTCAGTTGTCATTTCATGGATGGAGGATGGATGGATGGACAGAAGGATAGATAGATGATTGAATGGATAGATGAACAGATAAGTGGAGAGGCAGATGAGTAAATAAGTGAAAATGCTAGAAATTAGGATCAAGAGGCAGAGGAAATGGATATTCCAAGTGTCAGCTCAAACTCCACAAGGGCCCTGAGAAAGAGAAGGTGAAATAAGCCCAGCTCCCTATGGATTGAGAACTGGCAGAAGCAAACTTTAGATCAAAAGGGGTTAATGGGCTTCTTGCTGTACTATTAAGACTTAATTTCTTGTTTATTAAGAGAATGTTCTGTTTAGAGTTGCTTTCCCATTTGGGCATTCCTGCAAATTGCCTCTTCACCCCACGTAGACCTTCTCTCAGTCGCTCTGTCCTCCAGGGGACTTTGCCTCACTCTCTGCAGCAGTTTCCTCAGAGAGGACCAAAGTGAGATTCAGACTCGCAGATGAGGTGCGAGCTGACAGGTTAAACTTTGGAGTCAACAGAGGATACTGCCTCCTAATGGGGGTGGGGATGACTGGACTTTAAACCTCTGAAACATCCCTCATCCTTTCCTTTTAAGCCCCTGGGACTTTATTCCTGGACTTCCTCTTAGCCAAAGGGAGATGTCCCATAGTGCAAGGTGGGAATTATGAATACATATACAAATATTTAAATATTTACACAAATACAGCAACATGAGTCCTCATGCATAGGAAGACATTCATGCACCTTGTGAATATCAGCATGAAGTGCAAGCTCACATATACGTATGTGCAGGCTGCATCCCTATCTGTGGGTCCTGTGTATAGGCATGTGTGCACTGCTTATGTGTGTATGTCCACATATAGGTTAACTTCATTCCAAGCACTAGTAGGCATCTGTGCACACATGCATGCATTCCCATACACACATGAAAGTTTAACATCACTTAGAATCACAGCCTCCAAGGTGTTTCCTTTGATCCAAAGTAAGATCTTCAGAGGACCTAGGGAAATATAGTTGTCTCTCTACTCCCTGTGCCATTCCAGGTCCCAAAATTTTTCCTTCAATATCCTTCAAAGAAAATTCTCATATTAAGAATTTTAAGTTTAACCAATTTCAACAAAAATGTGAGATTTCATGAATATGTCTTGGATGTCAGCCCTACTACTGGTTCCAATTCCTCTTTTGCCATAGACCTCAATCCTTTCCACCTTATTCTCGCTTAGGAGCCAAACAAATGCATCTAATTGTACTACATGTGACATTTTAAGGATCATCTTTTGTTGTTTGAGTATGCCCTTAGGAGTTCACCTGACACCTCAAACTGCTTATCAAAGTATGTCTTCTAAATGAACATGGTGTTCTCCTTAGGAAAAATTATAGTGAATAAAATTTTCACCTCCCTATATTTAGACAGGAAAACTAATATCCCGACAAAAGAGTAAATTTCTCAATGCCTCCATCTATTAAGTGGAAGTTATGGGCTTTTATCTCAAGCCCTTCAGTTCCTCAGCCCCACTAAATGAGAGCATGAATAGTAATAATAATAATAATAATAATAGTAAGAAGAAGAATGACAATAGCAGCAAAATAATTAGATAGATGACAAATGTATTAAGCTGTCTTATGCATCATTTTATTTGATCTTTGCAATATGCATGAGAGAAGAACTATTATTATTTCTATTTCTAAAAGAGGAAACTAAGGCTTAGAGGATTGAGTAACTTGCCAAGGTGACATGAAATTGGTGAGTGTCAGGAGTTTGGATTAGAACTACACCTATCAAACCCCAGTGTGTGTGTCCTTCACTTAATACAACTTAACACCTCCCTTCTCTCCCATTGCACAAAGATGCTCCTAAGAAATATTTTTCTATGAATGAATGAATGAAATGATGAGGTAAGAAATACCTTGTACAGTGCTGGTGCATTGTGTTTAATCAACAGTAAATCTTATGGCTGGTTCTCGTTAGTATACTGGTGATTACCTGTGCCTGTCAACAGTAAATCTTTCCCCCTCATCCTCTCCACTCCTCAACAGTGAGGATTGAGGGAACATTTAGGGTTTGCTGTCCAACACTGGAACACAACCCAAAGCTTTGCATATTTTAAAATGTTGTGCTGTAAAAACAGGACAGGAACAAGGCTCTGTGAATAATTCACCACCTTGCCTTGGAGAAATTAAAAATATATTTCACTGCAAAAGAAAGGTCTTTGCTATTTGGGATTTCCCAGGACTCAGACAAAATACAGTTTCAAATAGAAGAACTGATTTGGCCACAATGATTTTTTTTTTTTTTTCCAATTGAAATGGGAAGTGGAAGAAGTTCAAAGGAAAGGGTAAGGGTTAATGTCACACTCAACACAGAAGTGGTTTCACTTCACTTTACAATAGAATAGAATTTATGCTAATGATTTGCATTCAAAGTCCTATTTAACTTTATATCTGACTAGCAACAAGTGAGAACTGAGAATGGGTTGGTTGTTTGCTCCAGTGGGTGGGTGTGTGAGTTAGTAAGAAGCGACTGATGTATGGTCCAAAAATGCAGACATGGACAGAAAACCCAAAGTTAAAAATAGTTTTGTCACTTACTAGCTATACCTTTTCTGAGTTTAAGCTTTCTGAGCTATAAAATGAGATCCTATCATGTAATTTGCAGTTTTTGAGGACAAAAGACAATGGACAAAGACTGTTATGGGCAAATACTCTTACAGTAATATTATAAGAATAAATGAATTTATCCAACCAATCACTTCACCCATATTCCCACATTATCAAATGACTAATTTGGCCTTCTTCAGAATGTGTGCAGTGTGAGCAACCTGGAACCCTGGCTACCTTCCTCCTGCCAGGCCACTTCTGCCGAGCTACCGTCCCCATGAAGTCTGCACTAATCATTCCAACACATGGTGCTTACCCTCCTCTTCATGATATTGACCATTATAATTATACACCATCCATTATACATGTCCCAGCTGGCATGGACATACATAAATCCAACTGAGCAGCTCTCTGAGCTGGTCACTCAGAGCTCTACTACCAGAGGGGCTTTTGCAAAATTCAGTGGACCCAGTCATTATAGCTCATGATATAAAATGGTCACTGCAGGCAATTAACATCTAAATGCACCCGGCTCTTCCATTTCCCAATTTTTTTGCATTTCTTTCCTCCCTTTATCCTCTTTTCTTATCCTTACTCCCTTTAAGATGTATTGCATTTAATGGGAAGGGATGAACAAGGCTGAACAGCGTGAAACAACTAGTCTGATTCCCCAATAACCTACCCCAAGCTCAAATAAGAAACAGATGATGATACTCCATTTGCAAAATAATAACCTTGAGCTAGCTATCAGTCCCTAAAGTAGACTTAAATAAACAAAGGCAATTTGCTAAACAACATCTGAAATTTAATTATCTCCCTAGATTAGACTATATTCTAAATGAACTAATATGTTCATCAGATTAAGGATTCTCAACGAACTGCACTAATTCCAAGGTGAAACCATATTTCCACAAAAATCAGTAAACTCTGGAGTTAGACTGACCCATAGAACAAAATTGCCTGCTCTGATATTTGGCTTAGTGTTTGGCAATCTGTGCTGTGGAATGATGTACAATGGCAGAGATGCAAAAGAAGGTTTTTATCCCACCCTCTTCTCATCCCAGACCCAAAGTCATGACAAGACTTAGGCCCAGCAGTGCTGACCTACCTCCCAAGGTAGCAGAGATGAGGAGGTGGGTGCCGTACTTTTTGATGATGGTATCGATGAACTGCTGAGTGGTGGGTCTCCTGCCAAGCAGACGGATGCTCCTTTGAAACTCTGGCATGAGGGGCACTGGATGACGGACCAGGTCTCTCCTCTCGATGGCTGTGTTCCTCACCTTCCAACGGGCAAACTCCCTGGGCAGGAGATATGAGTGACAGTGCTCAACTTAACACCCGTCCCCAAGACAAAGTTGACGGAACCATCCCATCCAGACATATCTAGGTGAGAGAGTGACTATAGTTATTTTTAATATTTGTCAAGTGATAGTCAGAACTGGGCTCTCAATGCTGACAGCCAACAGATATTTGTGGAGCACTATTCTCATGCCCCAGATACTGTGGTAAACCAGCTAGACACAGTCATCTTCTCATGTTACTTGCAAAGCATCAGGGATACAAAAATAAGAAATAATATTTAGTAGGTTATGGGTTGAGAGACTGAGGAAAAAGTGTGATAAATTGAGATAATGATGATGATAAAGGTTTTATGTTATGTTCAAGTCTACAAGAACATCATGTCCAATGTAATAGGGATTTATTACTCATTTCTGAGACCTATCACAAGACCTTTTTCCCATTATCATTGCTGTCTGGTTGCTTATCCATTTCTCTTACTAGATTGTGAATAATGCCACAGAGATAGAATTTTCTTAGGTAGATGGTAAATGTTACAGGATTCATAAAATTCTAGCTAGGTAGGCAAATAAACAAATTAATTAAAGGAAGGAAGGAAGGAGGAAGGCTTTGGATAAGACCTAAGACACAAGGCAACTTGAAATCTATTGTAAGAGAATTTAAAAATCAAATAATTAGCCCAGAGCTCAGTTTAATTAAAAAAATTTAACATGTACTGATTGGGAAGCTACTGTTTTGATGAAATTAAACTATGTTCATATGACTGTGGGTGTGTATTGGGGAGGTGGGATTGCCATTCTTCCCTTTAGGTGTTAGAATAGATCAAGACCAAAGAACACTGAACTTGGGAATGCAACTCAAGATCTCACTCTACCCCTTGCAAAGTATGTGATGCTGCCTTGGCCAGAGCATGTGACTCCACCTACAATCCCTTATCTATAAAATCCAATTAATATCATCTATTTCCTATTCCTGGTGCACAGACTGCATGAAACATGAGGGGTGAAAACACCTTTGGAAATTGCCAGGTATTAATCCAATGTGAAATATAGTTGTATAACTCTATTTCCTCACAAATTCTGGACAAGCAAATCATTAAAGGTTCATGAATGATGAACATGGAACATGCAAAATGGATGCAAGCAAAATTTTAAAGGCTCTTGGTTTGGGTTACTTTTTATTTAATAATGACCTATGTCCCTACCAAAGATTAAGCTCCCCTTAGAACAACCAGCTCTTTGACCTGCCTGAATTATAAGATTCAGGTCCCTGGAGAAAAAACAGACTAGCCAAGAGGACTGTAGGTCTGTCTGGATAAATGTTGGGAATGAGAGTTCAATGAAAAGGTCTCTCTCTCCTGCCAGAAGATGGGAGAGACAAATGAAACAAGGGGCACAGAGCAAGAATAAGCAGAACAGGGTGGGAATCAGGCCGGAATATGCCTAGTAATTCAGTGGTACAGTCTGACCCCTGATGCAGAGACAGCAGAGTCTGAAAAAAAAAAAAAAAAAAACACTTTTGGAATGGAGGCTGGTTCCAAGCCTCAGAGCTTATTATGGTCTATGTTTTCTTTGTGTTTTTTAAGAAATCTCTGTCTATAACTGATAATAGTTGAAATTTTAAGAAAAGTACTATGCACACTGTAGGTCAATCAGCTGCAGTTAATAAACTTTTGCAGGTACCTACTACGTGAAAAGTAAGATGTCTAGAGGAGGGGGACAGATACCTCACAGTCTTATGTATTTAAGAAGCTCACAGTCCGGCAGGAAAGTCAAGACATTTCCAGTCTATTGTAAATAAGAGATTATAGGATGCAAAAGAAGGAGCACAGTCTTCTCAGGCCTCCAAGGAATGCTTCACAAAGGAGGTCATGTCTGGACTATCGTTTTTACATTTGCATGGATTTAGATGAATGGAAAAGTGGTTCAAATAATAAAAGATATTATGCACATGGAGGAAAAAGCATGAGCAGTGTGAATGAGAGTGGGGAATATATAATACATCATGGGAAAACCTGAAAGGGGGAGGGGTTCAGAGAAAGGAACGTAAGAGCAGACAAGAAGTGGCAAATGGGGTGACCAGATATGGGGAGAGGGTAGAGCCAGCAAAGGAGGATTTTTATGGGTATTGTAGCTAACATTGGGCAATATTCTCAATGATCCCACCACCAGGTGTTCACATCTGTATAATTCCTTCCTTTGAGTATGGAACCCAGTGACTTACTTCTAATGAGTAGAA
>NW_023604295.1:26909633-26938424 GCF_014898055.3 Talpa occidentalis
GGGCAGAGGAGGAGGGACTAGGATCAAAACAAGGGGGGTGGGAATTGTATGGGGACTATAATCAAGATTAACCAAGATGTTCTACTTGTTCTCTCTTCCCCCAGTCACTCCACTTGACTACAGTCATGGTAGTGTAGGCTCTCTGTCTAACAAATGCAGAGTTGCCAGCTCTTTCTCTCATGGGCTGTTTTGTGGATTGTTCAAAGATTTCCACTAGAGCTACCTACTACACTATTGATCCCTGATGCATGCAGGGTTTTCTAGCTGACCCCACAACTCTCCCCATGACTCCTGTTTCTGACTTTACAGAAGCACACTTTCTCTTAGTGCCATCTTGCAAGGCAGCTATGCTCACCACCATACCACCAACACCAACAACTTAGTGCCATCTTGTCAAGGAGACAGAACTCTAGAATGAGGATGCTTTCAGACAACTCATTCGGTTACCTACTGTAGTATTCACTCTGGTTCACTTGAAATACTTGTGAAAATGCTGGCAATTCCCATTATAGCTTTCACTGGTCACTCTGACATCTGCGGTAACTCTGACTAGCACTTGACTTTAGACTCTTCCAAGTACAAATTAGTTTACAGGCCCTCCGAACTCTTGGAGACACATGGCGACTGCTCTGAGACATTCTCCTATGCTCCTTATCTCATTTAAGGTGGGGCAGGTTGGGAAAATTTCAGTGAATAGCATTTCAATAACTCTTCCAAAAGTGATTCTTATCATTAACCTCACCTCATCTGTAGGCTGGTGGGAGAAGGGCTTAGTCACAAAGTGTTTTATAACCACTTAGCAAGTACTAAAAGCTAGGTCAGTGCCACCTTTTGTATACTTCTTTGGGGGTAATAACCAAAACTAAGACAAGAGGAAATCATAACATATATGTGTAGACTACCTACTTTCTGCCTGTCACATATTTCTGCCTGTCATATCTAATCTGATTAACATCAGGTTTGAGTGAGTGATTGGAGATGGTGATATTTAAGAAAATTTATAAAAATCTTGCTTCTTTCTCATATCTGGGACAGCTGCATAAAAGACTTTCCCCACTTAAAAAAAAAAAAGCACAGACTTGTGAAAAAGCAAACAAGACTACAAAGTGTCAGAATTATGATTAAGATGAATGAAAGGGGGGCCTCCCCTGATGGTGCAGTGGTTGAGCTTGGGGCTGCGAGGCTGCCCGCAGCCTCTGCAGTGCCAGTTTGATCCCCAACAACCAGCGAGGGTCCCACATGGCGTGACAGACCTCTCCTGCCGTGCCTGCTGCTCCCCTCAGCAGTGTATTTCGTCATTCTGCCTGTTCTGTTCCCTGCTCTGGCTCTGGTGGGTACTCTCACCCTCCTGCGCTTCTGACTGTACCCAGTGCTTGTATAAATAAATAAATAAATCTTTTAAAAAATGAATGAAAGGGATTATATCAAAGGAAAGTAATTATGAAAACTTACAGGTTCTACCCATCCCTGGGTGACTGTGATCAACTGGAGAAAGGGTACATTTAGAAAGATCTGGGAGTTGAAAACTCAGAACCATTCTCCATTTAATTCACCTTTCCTTTATCTATTATTAACCTTACAAGCAAAAGAAGCAATGCAGAGACCTGGGAGCAATATTTTAAATCTTGCATGCTAGCAAATGAAAAGAATAAGTTTGACTTGTGATTCATTCCACAATTTAAAGGAGCTATAGTAGTAAGTTGCATCCTTGTATTTGGATGATGAGCCAACCTACAAAGAAAACTGAAACAATCTACAGTGAAGGCTGAGAGCTGTGTCTGGGACTGCTTGCAGGTGCTAGATCACACTGAGTGCTAGGACATTACGCCCCCAACATGTTAATTTTAAAAGAGGCACGCAGACCTCTCCTGCCGTCCGCTGCTCCCCTCAGCAGTGTGCTTCGTCAGTTTGCCTGTTCTGTTCCCCGCTCTGGCTCTGGTGAATTCTCTCACACTCCTGTGCTTCTGACTGTACCCAGTGCTTGTATAAATAAATAAATAAATAAATAAATCTTAAAAAAATATTTTAAAAGACTTAGGATAGAAGCATAGAACAGAAAAATCGAAGTTGTTCTCACTTTACCACTAATAAACAAAAGGCAGGTCACCACGGCAGAGGCTTTCTTTGAGGGAGAGAAAAGCCAGTGAAATGTTGAAGTCCAGGACACTTCAACAGACTGAATAGTTAGTAATACATTTTTCTTCCAGTTTTGTATTGTGAAAAACTTCAAACATACCAAAAATGTGATAAAAATTATAACAATCACTTATATACTCTCACCACTTATATTCTATAATAAAATATTGGAGTATTTGCTTTATTAGATAGCTATCTACTTATCTATTCACTGTTCTATCATCTAGTCCAATTTATGTTTTTATGCAGTTTAGAATTGCAAACATGAGTACATTCTGCCACTAAACACTTTAACAGGACTCTCATTAGCTCGGGTTTAATGTTTGCTCATCGGTCTTTTTTGTGGTAAAATTTACATACAGTGAAATGCACAGACCTCAAATGTACCATTTGACAAGTTTTAGCAAATGCATACACTTGGAACATTTTTTATTTTTTTAAAATTTATTTATTTATGCATACAAGAGCTGGCATGTAGGCCAGAGGTGCAGGAGGTAAGAGGATTCACCAGACAGAGTGGGGAACAGAATAGTTGGACCATCTGAAATACACAGCTGAGGGGAGCAGTGGACGAGACAGGAGATGTCTGCTCACCATGTGGGTTAGCTCCCTGACCAGGGATCGAACTCGTGCTAGAGTGGCTGTGGATAGCTTGATATCACTGTGTCTTTAACCCCTGCACCACTGGTGAGGCCCAGAACATTGAGTTTTAATCTCTGATTCACATGACTACATTTTGCTGAGGGTTGAAGGTTGCATATGCCATCCCATGAGATTTTACTGAGGCTCAGTTTTTTTTTTTAAACTTGGATTTCAAAGACCACCAGAAGGATAGGCTACAGGCTACCACTTTGTACTCAGTTACTCCCGCCACTCAATGAGTAAGCAAACTAGAAATTACAAGAATGATGCCGTTCACAATGACATCCAAAATGTAAACACACGTCAGAAAAAGTTAACAAGAGAAACGTATGACATAAATAAAGGAAATTATAGATCAACTGAAAGATAAAAGTTTTTTTTTTTTTTAAAGATTTATTTATTTATTTGTTTATTTATTTATACAAGCACTGGGTACAGTCAGAAGTGCAGGAGGGTGAGAGGATTCACCAGAGCCAGAGTGGGGAACAGAACAGACAGACTGACGAAATACACTGCTGAGGGGAGCAGCGGGTGGCAGGAGAGGTCTGCGCGCCATGTGGGACCCTCCTCCGGTGGTAGGGGAGCAGCCGGGGATCGAACCGGTGCTGCAGAGGCTCCGGGCAGCTTCGCAACCCAGCGCTCAACTGCTGCGCCACCGGGGAGGCCCAAAAGAAGTTTTTTATTTCCCAAATGGAGAGATTAAATATTGTAACAATGTCAGTTCTCCCTAACTTAGTTTATAGGTTTAAGACCATTGAAATTGAAATATCAATGAAACGCACCAATAGGATTTTTCCTCTAAAATACATCAAAACGATTATGACAGAAATATTAGTCTAATATAGATGAATAACAAGAGACCTCATCCTATTCATTCAAAGCATACAATAATCACAGCAAAAGAGGACAGTGCTTGGAATAAAGAGGTAATCATGGAAGTGGTGAGAAGTAGTCAGATTCTGGGCATTTTTAAGGTAGAGAAGAGAGTTTGGTGCATTGAATATACAACAAGAGAAAAGGAAAGAACTCAAAGGTGAAACCAACTTTTTAACCCTAACCCTTTTTAACTCTAACATGTGGAAGACAGGGATAAAATATTAGGAGGAAAAAGGAGGGAATCAGGAGTCCAATTTTCAGTCTTCGGTGTTAAGTTTTAGATACCCATTACACACCAAGAGGAAATCTGGAGTAATGGGAGGGAAGAAGTCCAGATCCACAGTAGTTTAAACACAAGATCATATCACCCAGGGGGTAGCTGGAAATAAAGACGAGGGGAGGTCTGAGGACCGAGAGGTGGTTGACAAGGAAGGGTGCAGCCTAGATTTCCCTGCAAAGAGAAACTGTCAGCCCAGCTGCAGGGAGGATCATCAGCAGGCCTCTAGCTACCTAGCATCACACTCCTTCTGAAGCAGCCTTCATCCAGTGGCCAGCTGGATGACCAGTGTATCAAAGCTCAGTCATTTTTGCCACAATTTGGGACAACTCTGACCACAGTAATATTTGTTTCAGAGCACCCCACTGGGTAGACCACAGCTCTGTTGGTCCTGCATTGCCTTCTCCCTCTGACATTTCTCTTTATTTCATAGTCATTGATCCTTAATGTACATCTTGTATATTAAACTCTAACTCAGCATCTGCTTCCAGAGAACTAAAGACAGGGGAAATAATGACAAAGAGAGGCCTTTAAAGCAGAATAGCCTAGAAAAGAGAGGAGCTTAGAAGCCAAGAGAAGTTCAAATGATAATTGCAGAAACTTTATTGTAACAGACAACTCTGGCTGCCCCTCATATCTATTTTCATATTCTTCTTCGGTTCTAGAAATCCCGGATTTCAGAAGGACATCAGTTGTCCCAACTGGATATTTCACAATTCCTCTGAGAGCTAGAAGTAGCGGGGTGACTAAGTGCTGATCAATGATGTGTTGGTTGCTGCTTCAGGGAACCCTAAATAATAATATATCTACCCTAATCTTTCTCTATTCCCCAAATATTGACAGAAATAGTGTGCTTCTTTTGGTCATATGGTAGGAGTTATGTAACTTGTGTTTTTCTTTATGTTTTGGTTGACAGGAGGTGCAGAGCTAAGTATAATGTGTTCTTTTATAGAATTGGTATTTTTACCTCTGTAGAATTTATTTTCGATTTTGCATTACAATAGCCAAATTGTATAATGTGATTTTTATGGCATTCAAAAATGGATATTTAACATATTTAAAAATATCTAACTATTTTTTTAACTTTTTTTGAAAATAGCCATAAAATGCCAGTGTATGCTGTACTTTTTAATTTATAGGGTATTGCTAAATTATCTATGTTCTTTATTTGAAAATTTGCAGTTCTGTCCTTATAAAATCTATAGCTTCCAACTAAAGTGGAGATAGCTATTTCAAAATCATGAACACGTGGACATAGAATAGTCAACATAACTATTTCCTTTTTTAAAATTAGAGCTAGTATTTGAAATCTCAAAACTGGCATAGTTCCTATATATTACTTATTTTAAAAAATTTCAATATAAGATGCTGGTAACACATGAAGAATTGTTTTATTACAAAATCAGGTAATGTGATAAGATGAGGTTGTGTGATCTTCCTTCTTTCAAATGTTATTAGCATATTCATCACATTTAACAGTATGCCTTTCTTTGTTCAACACTGTGGGGATTGGTTTATAGTCTAAAGACATTCACAGTAAGCACATGTTGGATTAAATGACTTATTTAAAATGAGTTTGGTTAGATTTTGAAATAATGAAGTGTCTCATGCTTCTGATGAAAGCTTTCTTTTTTCCTTTCAGATTTTCCTTAGAAGGATCCATTTTTAAATAGAAGTATGTTCTAAGAAGAAGCCCAATTTCCCCAGCTTGATTTATGCCAATGTGTTTTTCAAAGAGTTGTACGATTATGCTTTCAGGCCCGATATTTAAACAGTTTTGTTGTTGTTGTTTTAATTTGCAGGCACAAACTCATTTTTCATGGAGCAACTCAGCTTTCTAATTGATTGAAAATTGTTACTGGGAGGGGAAGGGAGAAGGATCAAAACGAGAGCAGGAGGAGCACAAGGGACTATGGTGATGGTGCACGGGTGAATTGGTGGTGGAAATTCTATGGGAACTAAACCTGAGAGGAGAAAGCAAACATTGTTAAAAAAAAAAAAATGAACAATGATGTAACATATAAATAGATTATTAAAAAAAAAAGAAAATTTTTTCTGAAGCCCTAGATTTTCCCTAGTAATACAGTTTACAACAGTATGACAGTTTGATTATGCATCCAGTTTACTAAATTTGAGGAAAAGGTTTGCTTTAACAATGGGTTGGTGGGGGTGGAGGGGGTCGGGGGATGGGAAGGGAGTCTACCTGGTGGTGCAAGGGATTAAGTCTCAGCAATATGAAGCTATGGGCAGCCACTGCATGAGTTTGCTTATCCCCGGTCAGGGAGCTACCCACACAGCACAACAGACCTCTCCTATCTCACCTGCTGCTCCCCTCAGCAGTGTATTTCAGTCAATCTGCCTGTTCTGGTCCCCGCTCTGTCTCTGGTGAGTTCTCCCCCCACCCCACACCTCTGGCTTGTACCTCAGTTCTTGTATGCATAAATAAATAAATCTTTAAAAAAATAAAACACCAGAAACAGAATTATAGGTGTTGAAATTGAGGGTGGGTAGGAAAGAAATACATTCTACTTGGTACTGGTCAAAACTCTAGCAGAGAAGTATATCTTGGTTTATGTACACAATTGAAGGAAAGAGCAAAGAATTCAAGTGCGGTCAATGCTTTTTACAAAGCTTTTTAAATATTGCTAGAAATATTATCTGAAATTTGGAAGTAGACATAAGAGATAAAAGGTGTTCTTATAGTGCAGTGCTGGACTTACTGGACTTCTCTTTCTATTTACAGGATTATTTTGTAACTCTACAGGCAAAGATTAACTTGTAGATACATTCAAGTCTCATTTTTCTCAGTAATTATGTCCTATAATGTAACTCTGAGCACTGAATTTATAAATACTGACAATCGGCTTCCATAGGATTCACAAGGTTAAGTTTCTGCAAGCTTTTTGTCATTAATCATTAATACAAAACCTTGTTATACACATTTCTGTTTAAAAGCACCTTTATAGACACCCCCTCCCTACCCACCCCCGCCCGGTGGCTCAGCGGTTGAGTGCTGGGCTGGGAAGCTGCCCGCAGCCTCTGTAGCGCCAGTTCAATCCCACATGGCGCGCAGCCCTCTCCTGCCCCCGCTGCTCCCCTCAGCAGTGTACTTCGGTCCTTCTGCCTGCTCTGCTCCCCACTCTGGCTCTGGTGAGTTCTCTCACCCTCCCGTGCTTCTGACTGTACCCAGTGCTTGTATAAAGAAAGAAAGAAAGAAAGAAAGCTTAAATAAATAAATAAATAAATAAATGCACCTTTATATATGTTTATTGATATACTTGTGTGTATATATGTGTATCAATGTTTGATTCACTAACACTGAAGTTGTAGCCAAGTAGAGTCACTGTGCTGTTTATTAAAGACCAATGTCTTAAATATTTTATAACTGGAAGTCTGTACCTTTTGACCCCTTCACTCCTTTTGCTAAGTTTTCTCTGGTAACCACCAATCTGTTCTCTGTATCTATGAGCTCAGTTTTTATTTTTAAAAAAGAATTTCTTGTGTTTCTAAAATTCTGTGATTATATTAACTAAGAATATACAGTATTTCCAAGGGATTCTTGAGCACTTAGGGTATTTGAGAACTGTAAGAGACCTGATACATGCCATTCGAGAAGAGTTTCTAGCTCTATTTAGTTTGAATTTAGGGGCCTCCCCGGTGGCGCAGCGGTTGAGCGCTGGGTTGCGAAGCTGCCCGCGGCCTCTGCGGCGCCGGTTCGATCCCCGGCTGCTCCCCGGCCACCGGAGGAGGGTCCCACATGGCGCGCAGACCTCTCCTGCCGCCCGCTGCTCCCCTCAGCAGTGTACCTCGGCCCTTCTGCCTGCTCTGCTCCCCGCTCTGACTCTGGTGAATTCTCTCACCCTCCCGCGCTTCTGACTGTACCCAGTGCGTGTACAAACAAACAAACAAATAAATAAATAAAAATACATGCCTCCTTAAAAAAAAAAAAAAAAAAGTTTGAATTTAGGCGTCTCCTTCCACCGGAGAGACAAAGGGAAATTATACCTGTGCTAGGCTCTTAGACCCCCCAATTTTTTTTAATTTCCTTTTTATTTATATATATTTTACATCATTGTTCATTTTTAAACAATATTTGCTCCCCCCCTTCAGGTGTCATCCCCATAGAATTTCCTTCCACAATGCACCCGTGCACCATCACCTCAGTCCCCTGTGCTCTTCCCGCCCTCCCTCTGATCCCTCTCCCGCTGCTCCCCCGCAGGATGTCTCTGGTTTATAATTGTCTGTTTGTTTTTGTTTTGTTGTGTTGTGTTGTGTATTGTTATTATTTCCCCCCTAATGTCTAATTTGGTTCCCCTATATTCCTCCTATAAGTGAAACCATCTGATATTTTTCTTTTTCCTTCTGACTGACTTATTTCACTGAGACTAATTCCTTCAAGCTCCACCCCCATTGCTGTGAAAGGCATGAGTCTATCTTTTTTGATTGCTGAATAATATTCCATTGTGTATATATACCACATCTTCTTGATCCAGTCATCTATTTTTGGCCATTTGGGTTGTTTCCAGGTTTTACCTATTATAAATAATGCTGCAATAAACATAGGGGTACAGGTGTTCTTTTGAATCAATGTTTTTGTGTCCTTTGTAGACCCCCAATTTTTGACCCTTTGGTCAAACACTGATTTGGAAAATTATTTTATTTTCTCCTAATTTTTTTTCAACTTTTACATGAAAAAAATATTAAAATATTGTGCTGTGTGAAGGGTTATGGGAGACAAACACAAGCATTGACAGAAAATCTGGTCAACAGGACACCTAGAGATATGTGTTGGGAGAAGAGAATTTCAACCATTTAAAAACAAGTGGACCCCAGGGAGGTCTAGAATCCCTTGCTAGAGACTAAAATTAAAGTGTATGTTGTTGTCTTGTAAATCAACATCTTTATAACACAGATGCAACTTTATACTGTTTTAAAGGTTTCTTGAGGAATATTTAGTATGGTGACTGGGAATCACAAAGGATGTGAATTTACCTATAACAGCAATGGTAGATTAAGACTCTTGGGTGCTTACTATGCACCAGGAAGATAAATTGAAGAATAGAAAGTTGCCCAGGTTTACCCAATTCTTAAGAGGCAGAGCCATTATTTAAATTTGTGCAACATGACTCCAGAGTACAAACTCTGCCTTTTATTCTTGCTGCAGTGCTTTTACCATTAGCGGTTTGGCAAGAGAAGTAGCCAGGTTTTGTCTTGTTGTGTTTTAATCACATTATAAACAGATGTCACTTAATAGAGTTACTATTTTTCAATGTTTTCAGTTATGTTGAAGCCTCAAAACATCAAAAATGACAGGGAAGTTTATATCAGTCAAGACTCTTTTCTGTCCTCTTTCTCCTTACTGTTGTTATCAACTAAGCTAATCCAGAGTAATTGGATTGTAACTGGTAACTGGATTGTACTGGTAAATCCACAGAAAGGGAGGAGCAGCAAAATTAAACTCTTGAAACTGCAACTACGTAATTACATTTATACATAAATATAGCAGAATGAATTATACGACAGGCTAGGATGTCTTTTCAAACATCTATGACTCAGGGTGAGCCAAGGGAAGTTAGAAAAAAGTTATTTCCTTGTTTTCAAAATAGAGAAACAGGAGATGAACTTGCCTTTTGAACTGACGTGACGACACAGCTGCTCAGCACCCATCTTGTACTAGAAAAAATAAAGAAATCCATCAAATAATGCATGTTTAAATATTGTTTCAAAAGGGGCCTCCCTGGTGGCACAGGCAGTTGAGCGCCACACTGTGAAGCTGTCTGCAGCCTCTGCAGCGTGGGTTCTATCCCAGCAGGCCTGGGAGAAACCCACATGGCACGGCAGACCTCTCCTGTCATGCCCGCTACTCCCCTCAGCAGTGTATTTTGTTAGTCTGCCTGTTCTGTTCCCTGGTCTGTCTCTGGTGAATCCTCTCACCCTCCCACACATCTGGCCTATACCCCGGTTCTTGTATAAATACATCTTTTTAAAAAATTGCTTCAAAAAATGGACAGGGGCCTCCCTGGTGGCATAGGAGTTAAGTCTCAGCAGTGTCACTGGAAAGACCTGAATTCTATCCCCGGCCAGGGAGCTACCCCCATGGCACAGAAGGCCTCTCCTGCCTCGCCCACTGCTCCTGTCGGCAGTGTGTCTCAGTCAATCTGCATGTTCTGTTCCCCACTCCGTCTCTGGTGAATCCTCTCACCCCCTGCACCTCTGGCCTACACCCCAGTTCTTGTATGCATAAATAAATAAAAATAAATCTTTTTAAAAAGTGAACAAAGAAACAATACCCTTGGGTTCTGACAATAGAACTGAGGTTACCAGAGGGAGCGCAAGGGAGAGGACAAAAGCAGTCAGGCCCAGATGGTGGTGGAGAGTTCTTGGTACCTTGACATGGGCACAGTGTGGTAGCATTCATTTGAGGTGTGATCCTGTATTCTTAAGACATATAGAGTGTTGTAAGCCAATATTACCTCAATTAAAACAAAAAGTTGCTCCAAGAGGAAACTGAGTGAAGTGCACAATGGACCTTCCTGTATTATCTTTGTAACTTCTTGTGAATCTATCATTTTCCAAAGTAAAAAGTTTTCTAAGGCCCTTCATTATGGGAAATAGATTTTAACCTTGGAAAGGATTTCTGTTATGTTCTTGAATTTAGTTTTTTTATTAATTTAGTTTATTTATTTAAGCACTGTACAGTAAGCAGGGTGAGTCACCACAGAGGGAGCAAGCAGGCAGAGGAGAAGACAGCTGAGGAAGAAGAACAGTCCACAGGAAAGTGGAGGAGAAGCTGGAAGGAGACAGAAAAAGGAGAAAGAACAAGAAGACCTGGAGGAGGCACATGGAGCAGAGGGATGTATGAAGAAGCTGTGCTTACTTCTTGGACTTGTACCAGGAACTTCGGGGACATGGAAGTGACACAGGGCAGCAAGGGGCACTAAAACTGGCCAAGGACAGTGCCCAAATAGTTTGGTGGTCACTGCCTGAGTTCTTCACCCACATGCACAATTTCAAGACAACTCAGGTTCAGAGAACAATAATAATAGGATTTATTTAACAAACCAGGTAAAACAAAGAGTTACTGAGGCCACAAATGGCTATTTACCTCACCTGAAGAGGTGTCCAGTGTTTTCAAGTCCTAAACACAAATGCTCCCCAAATGGAATCTTCCTGCCACTGAGGACCTGGAGCACGGGGCAGCCAGAAAATAGGCCGGGCTCCAACTCACAGGACAACAGAAGACATAACAGGAGAAGCTCACCAGAGCTGCTGAGATGCCCCAGCACAGCACCAGACAAGTGACACTCAAAACAGCAGCTGCAGCAGCCGAATGACCTGACAAACAGTCACAATCTTGCTGCTCAGCGAGGTGCCTGCTCCGGGTCTTCGCCTTCCCTGCCAGACTGTAACAGCAGCAAATTTGGGAACAGTTTCAGTCACTCAGCTACCTACAAAGCCTCCGAACTTTTCTTCTCTGAGGTTGGCTGCTGGAAGCCTCTCCATGTCCTTCAGAGGCCTGCAACAGCCTCTGGAAGATCAGCAAGGTTGTGGCAGAAATCACTGATCCCGGAATCACTGAAGATGCAAAACCGCTGAAATCCTGAACCGTGAATCCTGCTTCTGCAGTCCCTCTTATTTCTTATCAGTATCTCCAAACCCACCAACACTTCGTATTTCACCTGGGGCTATCTCTCCTCATTAGCACTCCCCTCCTGGGGACACCACCTGTAACAGTCTTTGGCTTCAAGAGCCTGTTACAGAAGCAGAAGCTTGAAACAGAGGTGGGTGAGTGACCCATCAGTGAAGCTGACAATGGCAGCCTTTATCTTGAGTTTGACTTTGCTCTTTTTCTCCCAGACTTGTCTTGCCTCTTCTGACACCTTCATAAAGGTCCCTACCAGAAGGTGCCTTAAACTTGTTGCAGGCTTTTGGGCCTCAGTTTGGGTGAGCCACACATGAAGGGATGGGTGACTTTGGGTGTTTCATGTGGAAACTAGTTTTGTTATTCTTTCCCTTCTTTTCTCTTTACTGCACATTAATTATATTAAATTTCGTTGCTATAAAAGGTCTCATACACTAGAATATGTTTTGTCTTGAAGGGGCAGATGTCAGAACCTATTTAGAGTGGGCAGGTTTGGGGGTGCCAGGTACCCCTCAACCTGCCTTTGTAACAGTAGAATAATGAAAGGAAAATCTATACTCTGACCTTTTTCAAAGAATCTATTTGGGGTCCATGAAGGATGCACTATACCAAACCAGTGGCTGCAATTAAAAAAAGGTGATGGATTGTTTCCTTTCCAACTCAAGACTTGAAATCAGAAGCAGGAATCAAGTATAAATTGTATGTACATTTTCCATATTTAAAATTTTTTCCTAATGATAAAAATATACACACTTAGGGCCTCCCCGGTGGCGCAGCGGTTGAGCACTGGGTTGCGAAGCTGCCCACAGCCTCTGCAGCTCCGGTTCGATCCCCGGCTGCTCCTGGGCCACCAGAGGAGGGTCCCACATGGCGCGCAGACCTCTCCTGCCGCCCGCTGCTCCCCTCAGCAGTGTACTTAGGTCCGTCTGCCTGCTCTGCTCCCCGCTCTGGCTCTGGTGAATTCTCTCACCCTCCCGCGTTTCTTGACTGTACCCAGTACATGTATAAACGAAACAAACAAATAAATAAACAAATAAATAAATAAATAAATAAATAAATAAATAAAAAATATACACACTTATTATAAAACATTTGGTAAATATGAAAAATCATAAACAATTATGATTTCTTATAATTTAAAATTGAGCAATAACTACTGATGATATTGTGATATATTTTGTTTCAGGTTTTTTCTATATATAAATATTTTTGTATAAAATTTGAATCATCCATTTCTATTTGGTGAGCTTACCTTTATATTTAGCAAATTATGAACCTTTCCCAAATGAAAAATAAGATGTTATTGGCTGCATATTATCCCATTATATGGTGACATCATAATTGAATTTTTACATTATTATGTCAAATATCTAAGTTATTTAATCATTTTTCATGGGTACAGATGACATACAAGTTTTTCATTCATTAATCTTTGTTTACATCCTTAATTATTTAGGATAAATTCTTTTAAGGGTTTCAGTGTTCTTAGTACATATTGCCAAATTGTCCTGCAGAAGGGATATACTAACAAATATTCACTTGAATTTGAAATTCTGCCAGCTATGATTTTTCCATGTTCCTTCTCAACGTCTATTTTCACCTGTGCATTCCATAGCTATTTTTTTTTTTTTATAGAGGCATGTTTTGTTTATTTGTTTTGTTTATACATGCACTGGGTACAGTCAGAAGCGCGGGAGGGTGAGAGAATTCACCAGAGCCAGAGCGGGGAGCAGAGCAGGCAGATGGACCGAAGTACACTGCTGAGGGGAGCAGTGGGCGGCAGGAGAGGTCTGCGCACCATGTGGGACCCTCCTCCGGTGGCCTGGGAGCAGCCGGGGATCGAACCGGCGCCGCAGAGGCCGCGGGCAGCTTCGCAACCCAGCGCTCAACCACTGCGCCAGCGGGGAGGCCCTCCATGGCTATTTTAAATGAGACTACTACTAATTCACCATAGAAGGTCAGTATAAGTGATAGAAAAGAACTTCTAATTACAGGTTGTACAGATAAGATATCATCACTTTCTGAACCTTCTTGCAATCTGTGAATATGAGAATGTGTTTGCATGTACCAGAACCATATTAGTACAAATTAATACTGGATACCGAAGAACCCCAAATGACTACCACTGAGGCAGAAAGAGGAAAAAATGATTACCTATTGTTAAGGATCTTAGGATGAAAATGACTATTCATCAGTGTGTCAAAAAATTTAATGTGCATATGAATTACCTGGAGGACCTTAAAAAGTGCAGATTCTACTCTGTAGGTTCAGGGGCAGGGGTTATGATTCTGTATTTGTAGCAAGTTCCATGGAACACTCTCTGAGTAACAAAGTTAAGAAAGACAATTATTTTGGGTACCAGTTACTGGTTTAGAATAAACACTTGCTAAGAATAAACACTTGTCAATACCTAGGGTTCTTGTTTTCATCATTATTACTAATGCACACATTAATTCTTTTCCTCTTTGCGGAAGTAATGGCAAAATTATTTCAGAAAATTGTCCGAGGGAAGTATGATAAATTAGTAATAAGATGGTCTCTCCATGTATGCTGGAAGGCACTGTTTCTTTTCAATGACTTATTTCCGAAAGACATAGTAGAGGAGGAATGAACTCAAAGAAAGCTTGACTTCTTTTTTATTTCCATGGATTTTGTTACTTTGAGCAACTACATATATTGCTCCCACACTCAGTCAATGTACAGGCCACTGATAAAACTTCTTTGAGAAAATGAAAAAAATCCACCATTCTGCTTTTTTCTCTCTGACAAATACTTTTAACACATTTTTCTTCAATTCTTCCTAGACATCCATGGTCAGTTTTCTATTAGCCTTTGCTTATTCCCTTCCATCTTTATCACTTTTTTTTTTTTTTTGGTGTTTACAAATGGAGTTGGATTAGGAAGAAATAATCTTTTTACTTACAGTTTTTTTAAGTATAAATAATCTTGTGATAATTCACAGCATAAGACAGAGGGAAGTGAATCAGTGATTTTCTATAGATTAAAAAAAAAGGTCAGGAGGGTTTAGTGTCAAAATGAAATGCTTATCTTTAAAATAAAATGGTATAAAAATTGGAAAATAAAAAAAGGCTCAGACAGATGTTATTTGTTCAAAGTTACAGTCTATAAGTGACAGCAATGTATGAACTTAGCTGCAATGTATAAACTTGTACCTCCTAGTCTTTCAAATATGCCATGTTTGTTTTCAAATACAAGAGAAAACAAGCATATGAATGATTATGATTCAAGTCAGAGCAGACAGTAGTGACATTACGTACGTGTGCTGCAAAGATCAAAAACAGGGAGATGAGGCATGGCTTGGTGGCTGTCTCTGTCCACTGCACGCTAGTTAATGAGAACAGCATCATAAAAATGGGAAATCCCAAGATCTCTTTTCAGAAGTAGGAACAGCCAAGTTTCAATGGAAAATACCATAGAAATATTTTGGAAAGGAGAAGTTAGGGCCAGATAATTAAAAGCTAAAAGCTAAACCTACCAGGTGAGGCAGAAGCATATAATACAATCAGCAATGAGAAATTGTTGTAAATTCTTAACTAAGATTTCACTTAAGCACACCTGAATTTTAGGAAGATAAATTTGACAGCAATATATTGGATAAATCTGGGCAGAGAGATTTCTGTTTGGTGTCATGAGATATATAAAGATAGATCAGATTTGGTTTATGTCTTTATGATTCTTATTACACAATCACTTTTTATACAATTAAAAAATAATTCCACTAAAAAGCAAAGGCTAATAAATGCCAGTGAAATGTACAAAATGCTGTGATAGCTGTAGGTTAAAGAAGAAAAAGATCTAGAAGTTGTTATATTTTTAGTTGGTCTAGAAGGATAGATTTATTAGGTGATCATAGTCAGTATGAGCAGAAAAACAAGTGGGTCTGACTTCATGGAAAAGAATTAAATTGAGGATGTTTAAACTTCCTTGACATTTACATTTCAGCTCAGACATGGACCCAAACAATTAGCACGTCATCTCCAAGAAATTCTTTGGACATAGTAATACTTGATGTCAATTTTAGAAGTTTTGTTTTTTTTAAGTGTCAGGAAAAAAGAATAAATCTACAGTAAGTTTTATTTTTAGAGCTATTGCTTTATAAACTAAGCCAAAATGAAATAGTTACTCATTAGATGACAGAGTTTTTTTTCTCTTAAATTCATTTCTGAGTTAATACAAATCTGACTCATTGTCACCAAAGAAGAGGAACCTTCTTGCAGAGGCTTGTGCAGCTGCCCCAGGGTCAATCTCTACAAAAAATATTTATCTTTGTGTAATGCTGATAATGTAAATACTAGTTCACTGAATTCTCGGTTTGGACATAAATTAATCAGAATTTTTTAAATTAAAAAAATTGGACTAGAAATTTTCTTTGAAAAGTACGAGATTTGAAAATGAGGCAACCTATTTATTACTCAAGTAGATGCAAATTCCAAAGCAGTGACTAATTTGCAATGAGATAGTCCAGGAATTATCAGGACATTAGATGGAGCAGTACAAATACCTGTAATGAACAATATTACTACATTGCATGTAAAACAGGATTAATGTCATTCTGATTCAAAACTTTTAAGCTAAGAAGTTCATCTGACAGACAGGCAGAGCTCACGTTTATTTCAGCTAAAGCAAAACAGGAAGAGCAATATGTAGCTATCCCAATTGTGGGGAGAGAGTAAAGGCAAAAGAGTAAAAGAGAAATTGAAGTTCCCAAACTGAAAAAAAATTGTGAAATCTCTGGGACTTGGGTGAGTGTGGGGCACCTTGGGTGAGGGTGGGGTGGTTAAATTTTTCATCTGCTTGATTTTATTTATGAGGTGGAAATGATGGAGAGAAGAGTAAAAAATTTGAGGAGACATCACAAGACCAGGAACTGACTCACTGCAAGGCCCAAAGCTGGAGGCAAGGGTAAAAATGATTAACATAGTGGTTTGTTAACATAGTCGTTAAACAAACTATCTAGTAAGGTATCTAGAGGCACAGACTGAGGTGCAGACCACATGAGGCTTTGGCGATTGAGGGCCATTGTAAAACAATCACCGGCCCTTCCAAATGGACCTAGTCAAATCAAATATATCCTTAGGAGCCAACCCTAGAAAAGAAATCGATTTAACAGCAGTTAACAGTCCCACAAAGGAATGATCCCCTCTCAAAGAGAAGTCCATGGGAGTGCAATTTCTGCACTGACAAAGGGCAGCAGCTCTCCTGTTCACCTGTGACAATACAGGCTTCTTGCTCTCTCTTTTTTTAAAGGTTTATTTATTCATGCATACAAGAACTGGGGTGTAGACCAGAGGTGCGGGGGTGGGGGGGTCAGGCGGGGAGGTGCTGAAAAGATTCACCAGTGAGAGTGGGGAGCACAACAGGTGGATCTACTGAAATACATTGCTGAGGGGAGCAGAGGGTGAGGCAGGAGAGGTCTGCTTCGCCTTTTGGGTTGCTCCCTGGATGGGGATAGCTTGATAGCGCTGTCTTTAACCCCTGCGCCACCAGGGACGCCCTACAGGCTTCTCTTTTACCAAACCTGTCCCATTCACGGGCAGCTCTTTCTGCCCGCTTGTGTCTGTGCAATGTCCTTTACTTCCCTTCCCTTTTTATAATAAAATTGCCCTTTTCAATATCACTAAATGTCTCTGCCTCCTGGGAAAACTTTCCTGGGAAAACTTGCCACCTATGGGCTGAAAGGGGGGCTCTGATGAAACTTTTTTTCAGAGGTAACCTAAGGACCCCACTGTCTAAACCCAACACCTCTCCAAACCAGCGTCAGAGATACAATATTCAAAATGAATCTTAAATGAAAGCAGTTGTGGTACTGCTGCAAAGTAGGCTCCTAAGGGCATGTACAGGAACACACCCAAGTATTGGTGGGGAAAGTTTTGGCTCTATATGTCAGTGCCATATTATTTGATTTTCTGTAGGAGAGTCTCTGAGGCTGTGTTTGCTGAAGGAGGGACATGATTGGGAGCGCAACATTTGCAAAACCTTTTCCTTAGGTTGTGTAGTTACTGGGGTAGTTGAGAGATGTTGGAAATGGTGGGGAGTGGGGGAGGAGGTAGGCAGGAGGTAAGAAAGAAGAGCCCTGAAATTCCTATACCTCACTCCTGGCATTACCTCAGGACCTTGAGGAAAATTATCCACTTTCTGAGTCTAAATCTCTTTTGCACAATGGGAGTAATAATATTCCCTTATGAATAAATCTGTTGTGGATAGTAAATGAGGTAAATGATACCAAGTGCTGACTCCTAAATAGTCAATAAATACATATTAATCCTAAGAGACATCAAAAGGAAATACTAAAATAGGAAGTCTGTTGCAAAGAAGATTATTTCTATTAGAAAAAGTCTTAACACTGCCCTGTACCTAAAGCATTTTAGGTATATATTTTCCTAATTGTTGATTTTTCCCTCCTAGCAGTACTTCAAAAAAGGAAAGAGGCAGTTCTTGTTTAAACCATCATTACCTTCCTAATATTACAGTTCAAATTCAAAGGGTTGGACTTTCCTGCAAAGCATTTAAAACAGGCGATGGTATTAGATCCATTAGAAGTATTCAGCACACACTGTGGGAACAGAAACTGGCTCCTACCCAGTAGTTTTCTCCCATCTTCAGTCCCTAAGGAGAGTAAATTGTTCCAGAAGTGTTTATTACCCAATGTCATTTAGATGGTAAAGTATTAGAATAGCCTCCCCCTTCCACACACACATTAAGAACTAAAAACAAGATCACAAGGAAATTAAGCTAAGAAGGTAGCTCAGAGTTTTGTTATTACCTCAGAGTGAAGGAAAAGTCTTAGAACGTGTGCCCTACTTCCACCCCAGCTTGACCACTTCCCCTGCTAGTAGAAGACTCACTCCTAAGAGCATTAATGTTGAATCAGGCATTTTTGTTACTTTAATTCTATCTATTCCTAAATAGCTATGAATATAGCTTCTTGTCTGAGAACACACTGAATATGAATGAATGAATGAATGAATGAATGAACAGGGCTTGCAGCAACCTCTGCTTAGACCTCTGCATTCATTCATCATTCACTGAACAAATATTGATGGGTCCATACTATGTACAGGTGCTGGAGGAGACTGGATATGGTAATGACAGCGCACCACGAGTAGAGATTTGGCATAATATAGACATGTAATTATAGACCTCCAGATCATACGAAATAATGTATTATGCTTTAGACACTGTGATTATGGGCATAATTATACAAGAGGAAAGCTATGTAGAATGTAAGTTTAAACCATCATTCACTTGACCTGAGTTGAATTTGCTATCATTAACAATTTCACTTGATTTTCTTTGAATTTATATGGGCTTTTGGAAACATGTTTGTATTCCTGGTTTACTCAGAGAAGATAGCTAAGGAAGTCTGAACAAATGACTCCTTTTTCTCTTAAATCTTCCTTTGGGTAAGCAGAGGCTTTCAATACCATTCCCTTAATCTTAGAGGTTTGTTCCAAAGAACAACTTCACTGATGTCTGTTGTTACTGAGTCTGAGAAAGGTGTTTCTGCCACCAAATAAAAATGTTTAGAGTAATAACTGATTCATATGTCTCCTTTTCATCTCTTATTACCTTCTAAGTGGAGTCTGAGGTCCAGGCTAAGTGACTTGGTATCAGATCCAAGCAATTGTTTCCATCAGGAATTATTAATGCTGTTAAATCATTCATTCTCAGCTTTCACTGCCGAAGTGAAAAGACATTGTTGATAGTTATCAGAGCTCTTCATGTTTTATTGGAAAGTCATTTGAAAAAATTATCATATCATTAAATTCAAATCTCAGAGCTGTTTCAAAAATTTCTCAGAGAACTGCTAAGACAGGCATAAGACAATATCATTACTGTATAGTCACTCTTTACCTTCTAGTCTTCCGACACTGATTAAAGGGGAAACAGGTTTGGGAAGGAAATGTCCCCTGAGGGGAGCGCAGCATTAGAGGAAATGTCAGCACCCTACCTTAGCTCCTCTCCTCTCTCTGAGGGAGAGGGTGCCAATAAAATCATTTGGAAAGTTGTTGGTCTCTACAAATAAAGAAGATTCATTTAAAGGCCTCCCTGGTGGTGCAGGGGTTAAAGATAGCACTATCAAGCTATTGACAGCCAGCAGGAGTTCATCCCCAGTTGGCCAGGGAACTACCCACTTGGCTACAGCAGACCTCTCCTGTCTCACCAGCTGTTCCCCTCAACATTGTATTTCAGTAGATCTGCTTGTTCTGCTTCCCATCCTGTCTCTGGTGAATCCTCTCACCCTCCTGCACCTCTGGCCTATACCCCAGTTCTTGTATGCATAAATAAATAAATCTTAAAAAAAAAAGAAGATTCATTCCCCAGCTGGATACCAGCCAGGTTCTGGTTTGCTGACCCTCCCGATAAGAATGCCCTAAAAGCCTAGATAAAGTGTGTGGGAGAGAATGCATGTACTGCAGGGAGGTAATCCAGGCACAAGGACATTGGACATGTCGAAGGAATAAGGACAGTCCCTCAAGTTCTTCATTCTTGAGGAAGAAGAAAGGACAAAGGGGCTAGTTTTGGGAATAGTATTGACAAAGATGGGAAGGCAGGGAACCTACCCCCACAAGAAAAAAAGCACTAGGCAGAATGGTAAATAGAGTCAAGTATTGAAAGAAGAAGCTAAAAGATTGGTAGGAGGCAGATTATGTATAAGGCCTGTGTGCCAGGGCCAAGAAAGATGTATGCAATTCAGTAAATTCCATAATTCAATAAATAGTTAGAAGTCATTTAGGTACTTTGACCCCAAAAGGTGTCTAATCGGTGCTGTGTTTTAGGAAAATTAATTTGACAGAAATGCACTAATTGGACTGGGATAGGAAAGGCAGGTAATGACATGCTATGTGAAGAAGATATAAAATCAAGTGAGAAACCACTATACATCTATTTGAATGATTAAAATTTTTAAAAATACTGACAAAACTGACAAGCACTCAGAACAATGGGAACTCCCATACACTGCTGGTGAGCATGAAAAATGCACCAGCCACTCTGAAAAATTTGGCAGTTTTTGTATATTAACCATAAGACCTACTCATGGTTATCTGCTCTGAGAAATCGCAGCACAGGTTAATGTGAACCCCTGTACATGAGTGTTTTTAGAAACTCTTCAAAATTGCCTCAAATTGGAAAACATTCCAAAAGTCCTTCAGTAGGTGAATAGCTGAATAACCTGTGTTAACTTTGTAACATGGAATACTGCTTAGAAATGTGTAGGCACCAAGGCATTATGCTGAGTCAAAGAAGTCAGTCATAAAAAGTTACATTAATAGGGCCTCCTGATGGTGCAGCAGGTTGAGTTAGCTCTGTGAAGCTGGCTTAGCCTCTGTAGCACAAGTTCGATTCCTGGCCAGCCAGGGAGCTCCCCACATGGCGCCGCAGAACTCTCCTGTCTCACCCGCTGCTCCCCTCAGCAGTGTATTTCAGTCAGTCTGCCTGTTCTGCTTCCTGCTCTGTCTCTGGTGAATCCTCTCACCCCATCCCTGTGCCTCTGGCCTGTGCCCCAGTTCTTATATAAATAAATAAATCTTAAAAAAAAAAAGTTGTATAAATAAATAAAAATAAATCTTACTAAAAGTTACATGCACTCTTACTCTGTTTATAGGATAGTCTCAAGAGAAAACTATCAAGATGGACCAACAAATAAATGATTGCAGAGAATTAGGGAGGGAAGGGAGATGAGGTTATAATAATGATGATAATGATAATAATAAACTACTGGACCTCACTGATGGTGCAGGGGTTGAGTGCAGCACTGTGAGGCTGTCCATGGCCTTTGCAGCATGAGTTCGATCCCTGGCCGGCTGGGGAGCAACACACATGGCACCACACACCTCTCCAGTCTCGCCCGCTGCTCCCCTCAGCAGTATATTTTGGTACATCTGCCTGTTCTGCTCCCCGCTCTCTCTGTGAATCTTGTCACCCTGCGCAACTCTGGACTGTACCCCACTTCTAAAGAAAATAGGTAATAATAAACTACTGATAATACTAGGATAGCATGAGCAGGTGTTTTGGGGGTGATGGTTCTATTTTATGTCATGCGGTTACAGTGGTGGAGACATGAATCTGTATATGTGTTTTAAATCATGGAAACTTACCCCAAAATAAAAAGGTTAATTTTACAGTACGATAATTTTAAGGAAAGGAAGAAATTTTTCATTATTTGAAAAATCTTTCAGACTGAGCACATCAAGATAAAGTCAATGCTATATGGGAGGAAGGCATGGAAAAACAGAATCTTAGATTGTTTGGCTCATATAAATTAAACCAGGGTTAGAAAATATGCTTGTGACATTGTATTTCCAAAATAATTGGTAACTATATGCTTTTTTAGAAACTTGCTTCCCCCTCCAACAAAAGGTGATGTCCCTATCCCTTGTATTTGTGACCAAGCTGGTATGGTGAAAACTATAATATATGATTCCTGAGGCTAAGTCATAAAAGTTCTATGAACTTCCTCCTTAATCTTTAGAAAATTTGCTCTTGGAACCCAGCCACTGTAATGTGAGGAATTCGTAGTAGCCCATGAAAACTCCTACACTATGGGGAAGAGAGGTCTCTTCCACATCCCTGGCATATCTTCCAACAAATAGCCAACACCAACCTGCCAGACATACGAGCCAGCCATCTTGAAAACAGTCAAGTTACCTAACATTATCTAGAACACAGCAGAGCAGTGAGTGTGTGTGTGCCAAGCCCCACCTAAGTTGACTATTGACAAGCAAAATAAATTATGGCTAATTTATTAAATAATCCACTAAATTTTGGGATGGCTTGAAAATATCCATAGTAGCTACAAAATTTTAGCACACAGTGTTATAATGACTCACTTATCAACCTTAACAGATCAGGGTGTTTTCCTGCAAGGGGTATTCGGAAAATTTCGTGGAATAAGATGAGCCTTAAAGGGGAAGAATTCATGATTGGCTGGTGAAGTTCTCCACTGGACATAGTAATGTCTACTTGGCAATCCAGTTGGAATCCAGCACTCTTATTTTATATATTGAACAAGACAGAATGCAGGTGGTTGTGATCTGCTCAAAATCACACAGATATCACAGATATTTAGTACCAGAATAAAAGTTCTAATTCAAGTTTTTTGCCGTGCAGTTTAGTATTCTTTTCCTATGGCATGTCGTTTCTCAAAAACAGAATCCAGAGACTTAAACTGCAGGACCTACCACAGCAAATATCTCCTAGAGTTTCTCGTTCCGCCTTCCATGTCTATCACAGGCATCATCAGTTAAATACAGTGGTCTCCTAAGGTCACTGATATGCACAAGAACAATACTTCCAAACTGCCTTTAGAGAACCAGTGTAAAGAGGTGCCAGAGCTATAACTTATTTGCATCAGGAGTGCCAGAAAAATACAGCAAAGGCTGGCTCAAAATATAAGCTGTGAGAAGATTTGATATCAGAATGCCTTTGCATGGGCCTCCTTGGTGGCACAAGGGGTTAAGCACAGCACTGTGAAGCTATCCTCAGCCTCTGCAGCAGAGGTCAATCCCCTGCCAGCCTGGGAGCTACCCACATAGCACAGCAGACCTCTCCTGTCTCACCCACTGCTCCCCTCAGCAGTGTATTTCAGTCAGTCTGCCTGTTCTGTTCCCCACCCTATCTCTGGTGAATCCTCTCACCACCCCCCCCCCCACACACACACCTCTGGCCTGTACCCAAGTTCTTGTATGCAAAAATAAATAAATCTTTTTTAAAAATGCCTTAGCAAAAGGGAAGGAAGACTTTAGACTTGACTACTCTGTAACAAGGATGTCAGAAACAACATGTAAATTGTTGTAAATTGTGTCTATTAAGGAATCACTTTCCACATCCTTGAAAAACTCAGCTGCAAATGCTATTAGACAATTTTTATTCTTAATATTTTAAGATTTTCTTAGAGTTGGAGAAAACCTAATTACTTTAGTTCTAATGTGTGACTATAACTTGGCCTTGTCCTGAATACAATAGAATTGAATGCATATGACACATATGGGGGTAGTATTGAAATATTGTACATTTGATGGCTCTGTTCTTTACAATGCCCTTGGCATTGTCTGAGAGTAAAGTAGGTTCAGAAAAAAAACAGACCATTCCTAGAATACAATTGAAAAGCAGAGGCTACAAATCTATGGCTCTGTGACTCATAGGGTAGTTTATTAAGAACAGGATTCAGATTTGTCCAATATAGAACCAGGAGAAGTGCTTCTCTGAATTTAATCAAAGGGAGCAAAACACCCCACTGCAACTGCAACTAAATTCACGGAAAGTAATGATCATTCTCCCCTTTCTTTGAGTCTGAGTATAGAGGTGAGGTAAGGTATGAAGGTTATTTGAGTAAAGTCTGAAGCCAAGTGTACACATTCATTCATTCATTTCTTTATTCACTGAGTATATGCAAGGCATTATTTTAAAAACCTTGGGGGGACACAAAGATGAAACAAACAGGGATTTTTGTCTTCAATGATTATCTAGCAGGGTGTATACCATCTTTTTTTTTAAATGGAGTAGGATTTGAGAATATGAACTTAAAGCATTTAATATTGGCTAGTGGGGCCTCCCTGGTGGCTCAAGGGGTTAAGCACCGCACTATGAAGCAATCCGCAGCCTCTACAACATGAGTTTAATCCCTGATCTCTGTCTGGCTCACCCGCTGCTCCCCTCAGCAGTGTGTTTCAGTCAATTTGCCTGTTCTGCTCCCCACTCTGTCTCTGGTGAATCCTCTCACCCCACACACCTCTGGCCTATACCCCAGTTCTTGTATGCATAAATAAATAAATCTTTAAAAAAATTTAAAGAAAGTGGACACTACAGTTAATCCAATTTGGATTCCAAATAAGGCTCTGCCACCCAATGTCTAACTCTAAGCAAATTACTTCATCTCCCTGAGCCTCAGTTTCCTTATCTGTAAAATAGGGTATATTATAAAGTCAATATGATAATTCAGTACAGCATAAGAAAGCAGAGAATCTGGTATACATTCAATGCTCCTTAAGTAACAACTTCACTTTGCTTTCTCCTAAAAATGGCAATGATAAAGTTCAGAATTTAATTATTAAAACAGTTATAGGTGAAAACCATTCAGGTCTCAAACTTTCCTGACACTGCTATTTTCTTTTTTTTTAATGGAAAAGGGCACCCAATGTTAAGGAAAATGAAAATTGGGGTGGGGGGTGGGTTTGGACCACCTATAGTCTCACCATTCTTGCACCACAACTGTTTCCATTTTTGCCACGGTCTGGCTTTTATACAAAATGGTTATATTTTCTCCACAGTCGGGATCAGGGTGTGTTTACCATGGCAACATCTCTTTTAAGGTTCTAAGACATTTATTCCAGGTTGATAGTGGGAAGCAGCAGCAGAAGCAGCAGTGGAAGGTGCGGAGGTGTTAAAGTTCTCTTCTGATATTGTTCAAACCTTTCTCCAGCACAGAAACTCCACAAAGAACTCCTCTGCAGTTTTTGTTACCCAGGGCTGTTTCTTTAAATTGTTTGACGTCAGAGAAGGAATGCTATAGCAACAGTCTGTCAAACTGGAATTACCTCAGAAGAAAGATGTGGGGTGGGGTGGGGGGTGGGGAGAAGAAACCTGCTTCCCGGAGGGTACAGACTTCAGAAGAAGCACATTGAGTAGATGCATTTATTTTATGATATTTTAAACATAAAACACCCAGAGAAACATGGAGAAGTTGGTTGAGACACATAAGATGTTTAACTCCTGCAGAGACATGAGCCACTCGACAGGGTTATTGGAAAGGCCTTTGGGTTTCACCAGTGACAAAAGTAACAGTAGCTGCCAAGTATTGATTATTCCTAAACGTTACTTGAGTAATTTTAGCATCTTTTTTGAGGCGGCCATCAATATCCCTACTCTGCTGCTGACAAAACTGAGATCATGCGACGGTGCACAGCCTCAAAATTAGCGGTGGTTCAGCTGGGTTTGCACCGCAATCTTGGTTTATTTTCGTCCATTAATTCCAGAGTGTTAAATAAACCTGGACGGATCTTGGGGTTCTCTGAGTTAGCCCCCCGATCGTGCCCACGAACAAGCTGTGGCCTGCGTGGTGCCAAGGAAGGACACTGGCCACACCACTCGTGCGCTGCTCAGAAGTGTGCCCCGGCGTCCAGGCGCCATGCGGACCAGAAAACGAAACTGCCTGGGAATTAATGTTTTTCTTCTTCTTCGAGCAGGAAACCAGAGAGAAAATAGGAAGCAGAAGCTGCGCGCGGCGCCCGCTCCCTTCGCCCCCCGCCCCGCGCCAGGGCCGCGCGCGCTCCAAGCCCTGCGCGAGCCCAGCGCGCCCCCGCGGGCCCCGCGCGCCTCGTGCCTCGGGCCTCGCGCCTCGAGCCAAGTCCCCGCCCCGGCCCCGTCGCGCCGCGGAGTTGGCTGCTGGGCGGCGCGGGCCTGGGTGTGGCCGGCGACTCTCGGCGGCGCTCGGCTCGGCGGGGCGCTGCGCTGCGATCTGCGAGCGGGCTCCGCGGGCGAGGGGCTGCTGCGCGCCCGGCCGAGCCAGGCAGCGTCCGGTGGCGCGGGCCGGAGCCCTCCCAGGTAAGCGCCGAGCACGCGTGGGGCTGCTGGGCGGTGCGCCCCGCGGTGGGGGGGACCCTGGACCGGGGGCGCAGGACCGATCCGATCGCGTCTGACTCCGGGTCTGGAGCCCCGGGCGGCGGACCCTACCCGGGACCACGGGGCGGGCGCGCGTCTGAGCCCGGGCGGTGACCCGCCGCTGGACCGCGGTCTCGGGCGCTTGCTGGGCTGCTTCGATCGCCGGCTCTGGGAACAAGGGGGCAGTCGGTGGTCCCGGGCTCCCAGCTCCCCAGATTCCTCTAGATGCCCCAGAGCATCTCCAAGGGACTCAGAGCGCGTCCTCGGGCTTGCGGGAAAATAGCGGTTATTCCATACTGCCCTGGAGGGTTATTGGGTGGAGAGCGTTGGGAAAACTCTTAAAAGTTCTCCACTGACTGCTAAAAATGAGTCCAGTGGTTTCGTGGTAAATGTATTTTGGAAATGTTATGCCCAGTATTGGAGTTGAGGTGAGGCTGCGGATTTATGAATTTTGAAAATTTGGAAGTTCAGTGCATGCTGAACATTTTCCTTTTCTCTGCACATTTCCTTTCTGCTTCAAAACATCAAGGATTGCCTCTTTGGTATTTATTGCTATTCGGGAAGGGGAGATTGGATTTCCAAAAGCTTAAAAACAGACTCATTTGTTTATAGAAGCAATGCTTTTTTAATTTTGTATTTTCATCCCTTTTCTCCTACTCCTTCCCTTTCTTGAGTAAAAGATGCTGTTGCATCTTATTTTCTTTTGGGAATGGGCTAAATTGCTGGGCCTGTGGATTAGCACGCTACTGGCAAGTTTTCTTAAGACGTTAGTATTTTGTTGATTAGAACCCTTTATTATCAGTCCATCATAGTCTTGCAAACTGAGATTGTGACTTTAAAATACATCTTAACGGAACAGAGATAGAGCCACACTGCTTATCTCAGATGAACGGGAAGTCATTTCTAGTCGCCAGGCAAAACGACTGTACACATAAAATTGTACATTTTGAGTTTCTTTGGCATTGCACCTTTTAAGACTTAGCTGTAGGACTTTGGATTATTACTGATCTTAGGTTCTGAAAGTTTGCTGTATATTTCAATATTTGGTCAAAGATCGTTTTAAAAATATCCGTGTTGCATTTTGGTTGGTAGGTGAATTTGAAACAGAAACTTGTATACATCATTTTATTGATCACTGTCAACTCTTGTGTATACACATTTAAAAAAATATGTAAAATTGATTAATGTGGCTTGTGATATGCTTCCATTCATCTCTTTGTGAGCAGTAGACATTGAAGAGGTTATTCTGAGTCATTGGTCTTTGTTAAATTGTAGAATTGTTTCTTTTATTTTTTCCAGCTGTATTGAGATAAAATTGATATATAACATTGTGCAAGTTTAAGGTGTGCCTTGTGGTGATTTGATAGACATTATTTTTTGCAAAATGATAACTACAATAAAGTTAGTTAATACAGCCCTAGTCTCACAAAATTACCTCTCTCTCTCTCTCTCTCTTCTCTCTCTCTCTCTCTCTCTGTGTGTGTGTGTGTGTGTGCGTGCATGTGTGTGTTTGTGTTTGGTAAAGACATTTAAGGTCTGTTCTCATCGATTTGCAAATATACAATACAATATTGTTAACCTAGTTACCGTTTTTATCCCTGAAACTTACTCATCTTATAACAAAGAAGTTTGTACCATTTGATCAACTTCTCTCCAGAATTCTTTCTTTAAAATTGTTTGTGCTTTATTATGTCAGCACATATTTGGCATTTTAAAAATAGCTTGTGGGACATTTTGAAAATTGAGAATTGGAACTAAGTGTTGGACATTTTTCTTCCCTTACCAAATATTGCTTGAGATGATGTAATTTTTTAAATTTTTTCAGGCACATTTATGAAGTGCACTAACTGTGTCAAGTTCCTTACCTTGTTGAATTAGTTTAATCTGCATTTATTAAACATCTGTTCTGGGCCAGAGGTGATATTATATTTATATTTTATTCTATTTACATATCACTTTAACTTGACAAAGGAAACATTATCCAGTTCCATAGGTAAGGAAACTGTGCTTCTGAGATATTAAGTAACTTGCCGGTGGTTACTAAGCTGTTAAGTAACTCAGCTGGGATTCAAGGCCAGACCTCCCTGTCTCTGAAATCCATGTTCTTTTCTCTGTGCCACATTGACTTAGGGCCAAAGCATGAGGAATGACCCTCAACTACTCATTGGCATATTAATAAAATTTCGAAGACTTGCCAAAGACGTGGGAGTGTTTTTCCAGCATCATCATTACTATCCATCCACGTTATTATACAGATGCTCACATCAGTTATTCTTTCACCTCATTCCAGGCTACATGTCTCTCCCAAAGTTTAGAATTTCCTCTTCTCTTTAGCAGAATTTTCCCTGTTGACCTTAATAGGTAGTGATAACTTAATTATTCTTCCAAAATAATAACCCCATTTTAATGTAGGTTGCCTAGACCATAAATATAACTGATTTGAAAGGTTAAAAACAGAATTGCACCCTGTTTTACAATATGGGAACCTTTTGATGTTCCTTAAATTAAAACAAACTGTTTTTGATAGCTATTTACCCCCTGCAATTATCCCTGCCCTGCTGCCTCTTCAGTTGTGCATTTCTGTGGAATCATTTAT
>NW_023604295.1:26938524-26961437 GCF_014898055.3 Talpa occidentalis
AATCCTCTCACCCTCCTGCACCTCTGGCCTACACCCCAGCTCTTGTATGCATAAAAAATAAATCTTTTAAAAAGAATAAAAAATGGTAATTTAATCTATTTTCCTAAACTATTTGTGAAAAGTTGGAAAATCTATAACACCAAAGCATTAGCCTTCTACAGGGCCCTGTGGCCACATCTTTCTTACTGTCATGCTGTCTTCATTCACCTTCACTGAAAAACCTTTGTCAAAATGAGCAGTTATGTGTATTTCCTCTTATGATAAAAAGCTGAGATAAGTATTAAAAATAGATATTATAAACAAAGTGGTGTGGAGTTTGAGGCTCAGGAATATCACAGTTGTCAAAACTTAAGTTATTGCATTTTAAAAAATGGTTATTGAAGCCTTAATTCCATATAATGAGCAACAGTTGAGAAATTTCAGGCTTTAGAGAGTGGTGAAAGATACCTTTCTGGTGGTAGGAGGGCCTGAGTTTCAGAAATCTGATAGTAAGCAATGTTTGCCCTAATATTTTAAGTATAAGCAGATGTCTGCAATTACTGAAGCTTAGAATATTTAAAAAGACTTTAGTGCTATAAAATGTACTTTGAAACGATTTCTAATAAACATTTATTTAGCACATTTAATGACATCATTGTTATTTAATCATATGGTAATTATATGTAAAGAAAGCAACAGTAGGGCCTTCCTGTGATGCAAGGGGTTAAGCATAGCACTGTGAAGCTTTTTGCAGCCTCTGCTGCACAAGTTTGATCCCCGGCCAGGGAGCTACCCACACGGTGCAGCAGACCTCTCCTGTCTCGCCCACTGCTCCCCTCAGCAGTGTATTTCAGTCATTCTGCCTGTTCTGTTCCCCACTCTGTCTCTGGTGAATCCTCTCACCCGCTGCATCTCTGGCCTGTACCCCAGTTCTTGTATTCACAAATAAATAAAAATCTTAAAAAAAAAAAAAGCAACAGTACTCACTGCATTAATATTACTAGAATGCAGCCAGACCAAGCTTTCTTCCAGTCCTTTTTTTATTTGTTAACATTTTACGTATCTATTAATAGTGCCAATCATAATCAGTGTTCCCCAGCCACATAGAGTTTAATCTATATCTCTTTATGGCTTTCTTTTTTGCATGGTGTGTGACTGTGCATGTGTGTATCTGTCTGTCTGTCTTCTGTCTGATTGAAAGGAAAAGCTAGGTGTATACTACCTAATGAGTAATTTACTTTTAGAGACTAAGGAATATTTAATTTACTCAAGAAATGTAAATTCAATTTTTATGGAGGAACTACCATGTGATAGACACCAAAGGGTACTGGAGATACAGTACTAATAAGACATTCTCTGACCTGATGGACTTTAACAAAATAATTAGGATTCGTAGTGCTTGTTCTTTGTTCTAAATGAAATAGCCAAATGATATTAAGGAGAATACATGGGAAGCAACTTTGGATAGGATAGTCAGTGAAGATGACTTTTGAGCAGGTAAATTTGTTAGTAGCCTTGAAGGATGTGGTACAGAGGCAGCCATTCAAAGAAGCTGAGGAAAACTTTGAGGCAAAGGAAAAGTGCAGATACCTGAAGGCAGCAAACTGTTCTGGGAATTGGAAGGAAACCATTGAATTTGATGAGTTGGAAAGCTTTTGCCCTTGCACTCTAAAAGAGGCCATATATTCAGATTCTTTGAGGGAAAGTCTTTGAGGCTTACCTCCTACATTAATATGTTAATCTGTGTTGTACCGTTATTGATAATGAATAACTTGTTGGGAGGGTAGTCCAGTTTAATTTTTAATAGCAGTAAGTGGTAGAGTCTTCTTCCTTGTATTAAGCTGAACATTACTTCTTGACACATTGAAGCTCAGCACACAATAAGCCCTTTGTCATGGACAGTCCTTCAGTTATTTATAGATACTTCTCTGGTCTCTGGCCAGATTCCTTCTTTTATACGCCAATCACCTCAGTGCTTACAGTTTCAATATGTCAGTTTTCAAGTTGTTTGCCAGCCTAGGGTCTGAGTTGGAACTTGCTCCAGATTGTCCTTCTGTTAGGGGGAAAGGATGACCTAAAGCTAATTAATTCCATACAAGCTTTGTGGACTCCACCCCCAACTCCAGACCAAAGCCAAAAGACACTGGGAACTCCAAATCCCATCACCACCAAAGGGAAGGTTGCTGGAACCTGAGGGTGGGGTTAAGCAGCCAGGTTTGGTATAAAACCGGACACTTGGGCTTTGGAGAGGGTCCCCCATTTTGGCTCTCCGCCAGCTCACAGCACGCGGCCAGCTGAGAGTGCCTTTGGGTTTCCAGGTGGGCGGATTGGGTAGGACGCATTAAAGACTTTATTTCCCTATTTTCTCCCTGAGTTGTACATTTCCTTAATTCTCTTTCCCTTGTAAATAAACCTTTTATAGACCTTTTGTGTATGCCTGTAGTGGAGTATTAATAAGTCCCTTTTAAGCACGCGGGTGAGGACCCACGGCCAGACAACCCGTTTTATATCGGGGTTGCTCCGTAACACTTATAAAAGAGTACTCTGGGACAGACATACCTCTGTATGGAGATGTTAGGGGATGGGGATGAGGGCATCTCCTGTTTTGACCCTGTACTTCTAGTACATCAGCTTAAGATTGAATTTACCTTTGGCTTTCAAGTAAACATATCACACCAACAACTCTTCTTTAGTTGGTGGACAAGTAAACTTTTGGGGGTCCAAGCAGGACTTTCCACTTACTATGTTTAATCTTTTTTAGATTCAGACTTTTATAATGTATATGAAGATTTTGGGGGGACCCCATTTCATTATCATTGTAGTAGTCGCTCTTGTGGCAGTAGCTTTGTGTCTTTGTCAGGAATGACATCTCCACCTCATCCAGCCTTTCATAGAACTCTTGAACCCAGCAGGGCTATCAAGAGAGCCCTTTAGCAGGTTGCTGCAGTGATTAATCCACACCTTAGATATATTTTATCATTAAATAAAAATGTGGGGATCTGTAGGTGTGAACAGTACATCAATCTCTGTTTAAAGATACCCTATCCTCCCAGTCTCTGGTACTCAAGGAAGCATGCACTTTTTTTCTTAATTCATATTAAATATTTATGTGTTTGCATTTTCTTTAATGATTTTACCTCACAATATTACAGTGTACCCATATGAACCTGTATAAAACAGGGTAATTTAATACTTCCAGCTCCTGTTCGACACAGTGGAGACCATGGGAAGAGACTGTTTATCATCAAACCTTCTGGATACTATGACAAGCGGTTTTTGCACTTAATGGTGAGTTAAACATTTTGAGCTAAACATTTTTTTGCTTGCTTAGAAAATGTCTTATTTACAAAAGATTTTATTTTGTAGATTCATACTTCTTTTTTCAAAAGATAGACTGAGATTGTATACTGAGCGTCACCAGATAAGGTAGTGGGCCTGGGACCTGTCAGCCTGGCCATTGCTCCATTCACTGGAAATCAGAGGATAGACTGAGGAGCCCTGCAGGAAAGGGCTCTTTGAGAATTCTACCGCTGAACCATGACCCTGCACCAACTAAAGGGGCTCTTTGAGATCCTCTGGTCAAGATTGAGAAGAGGACTCTATAGACAATTGTGAGGGCAGGCAAGGAGTCAGCCTTTACTGATTAGCAAAAACAACAAGGAAGGAGAACTCTGGGGAGACCTTTCTGGGTATGAAAAAGATTCCCTGAGGTGCTGGGGCTAGGATTCTGTGCAGATCTGGGGTTTGAGAACAAAAGATTTAAACTTTATTGGCTGAGAAAGCAAGGAGAATTGACTTGGCTAACATCCATTTCTTGTTGCTAATTGTGGGCACCGATCAGCTGCAGCTCAATGCATGCAGGACTCCTGACTGTCTCCAGGGTGAACATTTCATGGAGGCTGTATGTCTGCAGCTCCAGTTTGAACTGGTCTGGTCTCAAGGTCTATGACTCTTTTCTTCTGTGTCTGTAACTTCCCTTTTTTCACAGCAGTCAAGTTGATAAGCTGTGGAGAGATAACTTAGGAATGCCCAGACTGGGGGGAAATTAGTATTAGAAAACAGCAGGCCAGGAACTTTATGGCAGCAGGTGTCTGGGTCTAGAATCATCAGGTTTTTAACCTGTTGTTTACCAGCCCATGGGAACAGCAGACTTTTGTCCTTGAGTCCTTGTCTGTCTTTGTCCTGAGACCCTTTCTGTCTCAGTAAGGTCTGACTTGTTACTGAAAATCATTCTAAAATAGTGAACCTTTCATTCCTCAGAAAAAGGATTTATGCTAAGTGAAAGTAAAAATTAAGCCATTCTTTCTTCTCAAGATTATAGGGTTTTGAAATATAATCTGTTTCCTGCTTGAAGATTAAAAAAAGATTCCACAAACTACAAAACTTTGAAACGGATTCATTGGGAATAATTATTTGTATTACTAAGATACTCTTTAAATTACCAAAAGCTTAGGAAATGACTATTCTAAATGAGGAATTTCATTATTTGGGAACATGTTATTTCTGTGTTATTCAGCAACATTGTTTTCAGAGGGTAAAACTACTATGCTGTGTGTATTTATGTGTCTCAAGACTCTGTAAAGAAAAGTGGAGACTTGGAAAAATGGAAGATTGCTTGGACACTGCTGCTGGTCCTCAAACCCACCATTTGAGCATTTGCTGTCCTCTAGGCTTTCTTTTACTCTCACTGAGCTTCTTGTCTCTCTCCATTATCTTGGTTAAGAGTCTGCTTTTCTTGGTCCTGTGCAAGTCAAACTCTAGACAGTGGTTGAAACCATCTTATTGTTTTTACACTTCTTTGTACAAAATTTTCAGACTTCATTACAATGCTTTCACCAAAAAAGTGGGAAAAAAACTCTTAATAAATATAGATTGTATTATACTTGTACAATTAATCCTTACTTTTTTCTTTCATTTTTGGTATTAAATACAGAGATCTAAAAGTTAGAGCAAAAGACAATCACAGAAATAAATAATACTGCATTTCCAATTTGGCAAATTTATTTTCTAAGAAATATAAGGAAATCACATAATTATGACAGTTTGAGGGTAAGAAAAGAGAGTCAGGAGAGGCTTGTGTCAAAACTTATTCTCTTGCGGGCATATAACATACATACCAGGTTTCTTCTAAGGAAGGTTCATTTATACTCTTTCAGTTATAAGCCATACCCAGCTGCTCTTTTTTTCCTAATGGATTCACTTTAAAAAAAATTGATTTATGTATACTGTATAATAACCATAATATTGATATATAATAAATAGTGATTATATTCCAGGTGCATTTATAAGTACCCAACATATTTAATATTTATAACAACCCCATTGTGGTTTCTAAATAACGTCCCCCCAACAGTGTCCACATCCTGATCCCAGAAATCTGTGAATCTCGTATTTCAAAAGATAAAAGAAATTTTGCAGATGTGATTAAGGATTTTGAGATGGGGGTGATTTTCCTCGATTATCTAAGTGGGACCAATGTAACCATGCAAGTCCTTATAAGAGTGGGGCAGGAGGGCAAGGTAAAAAGCAGATGTGCGCTGCTAACTTTGAAGATGGAGGAAGGGGCTTCGAGTCAGGAAATGTAGCCAGTCTTTAGAATGTGGAAAAGGGGAGGAAACAGATTGTCCTTGTAGGCATCTAAAAGGAATTTAGTACTGTGGACTAATTTTAGACTCTGACCTTCAGAACTGTAAGATAATAAGTATGTGTTGGTTTAAGCCACTAGATTCGTGGTAATCTGTTACAGCAGCCATAGAAAAGTAATAAATATATATATATATCATATTAGATATTCTATTGTTCCCATTCACAAAGGAAAACTTTTTTTTTATCTGAACAGAAATTCTACATTTTGTTGACTGGGATTCCAGTAGCAATTGGAATAACTCTGGTGAATGTATTCATTGGTAAGTCCTTCCCACCCCACCCCACCCTAACCAAATTTGTAAATTTTAAAAACCTATGTACATTAATTTTAAAAAATGGATTATAATGAAAAGCTCTTTAAATAATAAGATAAACATAAGCATGGGATTTTACTTTTAAATAACCAAATCTTAAACTGAAATAGTATAAATATTTTTTAAACATGTCTGTTTTCCCTCCAAAAACTTAGTCACTGATTCCCTAGAGATCACATTAAAAAAAAACTTCAGAAAACCTGTCTTCTCATTTCCAGTTTCAAAACCAGCCTTGACCAGTCAGATTAAGGCAAATAGAGATGGGGGTAGAAGGTAGGCTGAGAGAGAAAAGAATTTTTTATCCACCCTGGAACATACAGAATTATTATTTTACAGAGAATGGAGTTGTGAATGATAGTAAATATTACATTTACGTGAGAAATTCTGCTCAAAGTACTTCTAATATCTTGAATCCTAAAATGTTTCATCTAGTAGATTTAGCAGGTTTAGGGAAAATCAGAAGGAGTAATACATCTTTTATTGTATCTTGTTACACAATGTATAAAAACAAAATGGGAAACTCCCATATAATGCTATAACAATTCCTTACACAGAAAAACATTAGAAAGACTGATGAATGAATTTTCAACCAGATTGAAGTCACTCTAATGTATTAGAGATTTTCACTGATACAAATAAAAGATTTTTAAAACCATGGGAAGTTGATTTTTTCACTTAAATAGTAATTAGTATTATCAACTCCTGATACTAAGGTTGTACATCACTATTTTTTCTTATTAGGTGAAGCTGAGTTAGCAGAAATTCCAGAAGGCTATATCCCAGAACACTGGGAATATTTCAAGGTTGGTGTATAAGTCATTGAAAGTTACTTTCTGTCAGATGTCACATCAATGCCCTGGTTAATGTCTTCATTCAGCAATTATGGTAGTTTTGTAATCAATTTTGATACCAAGTAGATGATGTATATTTTGTCCACTTTTTAATAAACATCTCTCTGGGTAATTTTCTGCAGGTTTTATTTTTTTTTTTTTTTTTGATTCTCTCTTTTTTTTTTTTTTTTTTTTTTTTTTTTATTAATTTTAATTTTTATATTCCCCCATACAATTGCAAACGCCCCATTCTAACCCCAATCCTTCCCCACCCGCCCCCCCCCCAACAAGTGTCTCTGGTTCATAGTTTTTTGTTGATTTTGATTTTCACTTTCTTATATTCATTTTCCTGGTCCCTTATTTAAGTTTTCTAGATTCTCTGCAGGTTTTATTTTAAGCTTTTTTTTTTTTAAAGAATGATTCTGTGTGTGTTCTCTAACTAAGCGGAATAACAATCAGAATTTATTCTAAGTTCAATGCCATAGAAAATATTTATCAATATTAATGCCAGTAATACTGATACTAACAGAATTCTTAGTTATATCTGATTTTATCACTAGTTTTCATCCGAATCTATTGGTGTATGGGATGATTCTACTTTTGTTTCTTGACCAGGAATCACTTGATCCTTAAAAGTCTTGTGAGAAGACGAGGCAAGGAACAAAGTCAACTGTCTTCAATGTTAAATCTTAAGAAAAATTATACATTTAGTTTTTCTGTGCATCTTGTGGAAAAACTTCCTTTTTGGGTTCACCAAACCCTGGGTTTTGCTCCTAAATCTGTCGCTGAAGATACTGTAGTGTAACTGGAGAGAGCACAGATTTTGGTGTCATACAAACCTGATTTGAGTCTAGATGCTGCCACTTTGTAACTCTCTAACTTTGTGCATTTTTTTTTTTTAATTAATTTATTTATACAAGCACTGGGTACAGTCAGAGGCATGCGAGGGTGAGAGAATTCACCAGAGCCAGAGCGGAGAATAGAACAGGCAGAGTGACGAAGTACACTGCTGAGGGGAGCAGTGGGCGGCAGGAGAGATCTGTCGTGCCATGTGGGACCCTCGCCCAGCGGCCGGGGATCGAACTGGTGCTATGGGCAGCTTCTCAGCCCAGCGCTCAACCGCTGCGCCACTGGGGAGGTCCACTTTGTGTATTCTTGATCTATCAAATGGGGATAGACGTATTATCCGCCTAATGGGTTAAAATTATTTAAATATATAAATTATTTTAAATAATTTAATATTAAAATTATTTTTAAAAATATAGAAAACATTTGGCACATTTTAATTTACTGGTTTGACATAGTCACTTTCAGGAGTAATAAACTGGAAAAGCAAAGTACTATTCAGAATCTGACTAATTTTAAATAAATTTTCTCTTACAGCATCCTATATCAAGATGGATTGCCCGTACTTTCTATGATGGTCCTGAAAAGAACTATGAAAAAACAATGGCTATCCTTCAAATTGAAGCTGAAAAGGCTGAATTACGGTAAAAGACGGGAGGGAGGGTTTAGAGGGCAGAATAGAAAATCCTTTCCAATGGCTACAAATTCCAACACTTTAGGATGCTCTACAAAAAGGATGAAAATGGGAAGAGAATTGACCTTTTTAGAGTAGAGATTATAAATTGGAGACTAGGACACTATTAGGAGATAGTATCTGTCAGATTGAAAAGAATTCTTTCTTAAAATATCCCACTCTTGGCCTCCCTGGTGGCACAAGGGGTTAAACACAGCACTATGAAGCAATCCACAGTCTCTGCAGCATGAGTTCGATCCCCGGCCAGCCAGGGAGCAACCCACATAGCGCAGCAGACCTCTCCTGTCTCGCCCGCTGCTCCCCTCAGCAGTGTACTTCAGTCTGTCTGCCTGGCCTGTTCCCCACTCTGTCTCTGGTGAATCCTCTCACCTCCCGCATCTCTGGCCTGTACCCATTTCTTGTATGCATAAATAAATAAATCTCTTAAAAAAAAATCCCACTCTTTCCTCTCTCCTTTCCTCCAGTTTCCTTTTCTCCTGCACCCAGTTTTTTCCTTTGAGGTGGCCATCATTTGATAATTTCTTACATATATTCCTAGAAAAAATTTTATCAAAAGATATATTTTATATATCTTTTAAAAATATGGTAACACAAATGAAATCCTCATAAATACTGCTCTGTGTCTTGTCTCTTTTTCACTTAAATTTATCTTGGTGCTCCTTCTATAACTATATAACCACATTTTTCTTCATGGCCGCATCATCAATATCATTGGATGGATAAGCCTTCATTTTCTTAACGTCCTGTATTGTTCTTTCCCCGTTCCTTTGATATGCTATATAATGCTCTGGTGAATATCCTCTTATCCATGCGTGTGTGTAGGTGTTTATATTATAGCAGTGACACTGAGAAGCCAAATGTTATGTTTTAAGTTCTGATTCAGTAGTACCAAACTCTTCTCCAAAAAAAAAGTCAGTTGTCTTTTTTGACACCAGTGTAACTTTTTCTTCACATCTTTTCCAGTAATGGAATTTATCAAACCTAAATATTTTTTTTAATTTTTAATTCTTTCTTTATTTGGGTGGAAGAGCTGGGGTGTAGGCCAGAAATGTAGGGAGATGAGAGGATTCACTAGAGACAGAGCAGAACAGGAGGATTTACTGAAATATACTGCTAAGGAGAGCAGCAGGCGAGACAGGAGAGGTCTGCTGCACCATGTGGGTCAGCTCCCTGGCCAGGGATCAAACTTAAGCCATTGTGGTGATAACGCTGAGACTTAATCCCAAGGCAACCAGGGAGGACCTTTTAACCTAAATATTTTTTCTGTTAAGATTGTTGATAATGTTATGAAAAAACCTCATCATTTCAGTTTTTTTGTTTGTTTGCTTATTTTTGAATATCTACTGGTCGTTTCTTTTTCTACAAATTGCCTGTTTTTCTAATTCAAGAACCCTCTTTAGTTTTTGTTGCAGATATGCTTCTCAGCTTGTAGCTTATATTTTAACAGGGTAGAATCTTTTATAACAGAAATATTTTTATGTTTCAAACAAAACTGTAGCAGTAGCCTAATGATGTTTTTGAACACTAACTATGGGCCAGTGGTTTAATTGCTTGTATTTGTTGTTTATTGTCAGGTTTGTCAGTCTTTCTCTTTCTGGAATTTTAAGTCATGCTTAGGCATCTCATAAATGTGTGTGTGTGTGTGTGTGTGTATGTATAAATAAGTAAATATATAAGTCCAAAATTAGCTTTTTAAATATTCACTCATGTTTCATTTTGCTGCTTTTAAATTTGACCCTATCTGAAATATATCATGGTGTTTGAAATAGGTTTACATATAATCAGATATATCCATTAAATTCAGTACAATTACTCAATAAATTTGAAAACAGTATATAGCTGTATAAACTGCCATAATCAAGGTCGTTTCAATTGCCCTTGAACCTCTTTCCTGTCCTTGTGGTCAATCCCTAACCCCTACTCTTGACCCTAGGCTACCATTGATCTGCTTTCAGTTTGTTTGTTTTTTTAAACTTTGTTGCTTATAAGAACTGCTATGATACTGAAGATATTGGAATATAATTAAATTATTAAGATACTGCATAACTTGCTTGTTTTCTGCATATATATCAATAGTTATATATAGTTACCATATAGAACTTTTATTAAGTATTTAAGAGCATGGAATAGCAATGTTGTTCGTGAAAGAAGGAAATTGATCTCTATTCTCTACAGAGAGATTATGCAGTTTGTTAGCAAGGATATGGACAAGAAAATAGATCTTAGAGTTGGAGAATATTTTTCTTAATCCTAGTTTTTCTTTATAAATATTGATCATTTGATGTTAATTAGGCTGGTGAATTACATGTCTTAGTCTGTCCTGTTGGTGATGGGCAGCCTCTATAGACAGGATGGGAGTTCCTGCAAGAAGGCTTGTTCATTTTTAATTCCTAGCACTTGTCACAGTATATGTGGCCTCAGTAGTAGGCATTCTGTCATTGATTCTCCAACACCTAAAAGGCAGAAAAGACAAGGAAATACTTCTCTTTAGAGGTGTCAGATTTATGCATATACATGTATCTGTATATGCATAAAAGCAAAAGACTCTGTGGTTATTCTTTTTTTTTTTTTTTAAGATTTATTTATTTATGCATACAAGAGCTAGGGTACAGGTGAGAGGATTTACCAGAGACAGAGCAGAACAGGCAGAACGACTGAAATACACTGCTGAGGGGAGCAGTGGTCCAGACCGGAGATGTCTTTTACGCCGTGTGGGTATCTCCCTGGTGGGGGATTGAACTCACGCTGCAGTGGTTGTGGATAGCTTCATAGGTTGTGTCTTAACACCTTGCGTCACCAAGGAGGCCCTCTGTTAGTTACTTTATAGAACTAATTCCTTAAATTTATAAGTGGAAGTGCTAGAATCATATTGTTGTTCTTCCTTTTGTTACAGGTTAAAGGAGCTGGAAGTACGAAGATTGATGCGCTCGAGAGGCGATGGTCCCTGGTTTCAATATCCAACCATTGATAAAGCGCTTATTGATCATTCTTCAAAAGCATCTCCTGACAACTGATCTTTTATTTCTCCATATGCAAAGTGTATTCTCTTTAAAGGAAAAATAAACTGATAATTCTGTATTTTTACTTTGTGTGATGAATAAAAGATCCCCTTGCATTGCTCTATTTCTCAATATTGGCCCAGAATAAGGCTTTTATGAATGTGTGATTTCAGTCTTTTTTCAACTTCATTGAGGTATAGATGACAAAGTTATAAGATATTTAATGTGTATATCATGGTGATCTGATACATGTATCCATTGTGAAGAGCAAATTAAGGATTTTAATTTGGGGGTTTGCACTTACTCTTTTAAGAAAGTTTAAAATAGAGTTTAAAAAAACCTCAGTGAAGTAAGCATATGTGAACTCCTAAAGATAACTTTGAGAAGTTAATGACAGATGAAAATAAAGAAGTCTAATTTTGTTAAGTATCAGGAAGAGTAACAGTTTATACAAATGTCTATGGTGTAGGGCCTCCCCTGTGGCGCAGCGGTTGAGCGCTGGGTTGCGAAGCTGCCCGCAGCCTCTGCAGCGCCGGTTCGATTCCCGGCTGCTCCCCGGCCACCAGAGGAGGGTCCCACATGGCGCGCAGACCTCTCCTGCCGCCCGCTGCTCCCCTCAGCAGTGTACTTCGGTCCTTCTGCCTGCTCTGCTCCCTGCTCTGGCTCTGGTGAATTCTCTCACCCTCCCGCGCTTCTGACTGTACCCAGTGCATGTATAAACAAAACAAACGAACAAACAAATAATAAAAACATGCCTCTATAAAAGAAAAAAAAAATGTCTATGGTGTAGACATCTGAATTATTTAGGGACAATTCAGGATTTTCAATTACAGAAATACTTCCCAACTATATAAAACATTAACACTTTGATAAAAAATATTTCAGCGTACAAGTCTCAACATGTAATCTCATGCTCTTAATCCTTTAAAATATACTCGTGTATGTGTTTCTTAGATCACACTCACAGATTCCTTCGAGTTCTTTTTTGTGAACACTGGAGAGGTTGTCCCACAGGTAAATGATTACTGCATAGATTATGAAATGTGAGTAAAAGCTAAAGTAATGGCTGTTATTTACTAAGCATTGGGACTATTGAGCACTGTGCTAAATTGTTATTTTCACATCATTTTCAAAATGACCTTAAAATTACAATTTTATTCTTTTTTTCGGCCGGGGACCGAACCGGCGCTGCAGAGGCTGCGGGCAGCTTCGCAACCCAGCACTCAACCACTGCGCCACCAGGGAAGGCCCAAAATTACTATTTTAGAGATGAGACGTCTGAGGCTCAGAGATTTTAAACACACAAAATATTTACAAAACTAAACATTTAAAGCAATTATACTTCAATTTCCAAAATGACCTTTTAGCTTCAAGCATTGTTTTCATGCCTGTAACAACCTATCAATCAATGCATTATCACTTTGAGAAGTACATTCTTATATTCTTCAGGAAAGAAGAAATGAATCCAGATTTCCTGAGACTTAAATCAATATATTATCTTCAAGGCTAAATGGAGAAATTGTTTTTTGACATCTTAAACTAAAGCTCATAGGCTGCTCATTAAACAAGTACCTTTTGAGTGCCTTTGACTATACAACTAAGGTCCTTTGGTGAGGTGGTAATTTTCTTGTTTCCCCAGGAGAGGGCAGCCTCACCCACTGCTCCCAGATTTTGTTCTGAAGTTTCCCTGTGCAATCTAATTACCACCTCATAATTCTGCCTAAGGGATTGGGGGACGGCATGCTGTCCCTAAAGGCTCTGCTTATCTGAACCATTTGATTTTGTAGGAGAAAGATAAATAGAACAGAAGCAGATAGGTGATGTAAGTGGTGACCATAAATGATGCTGTATTATGTACATTCATATTCATGTTTTTAAGAATTTTAGGTTATTTCTTAACATTAGTAGGTTTAATTTATTTTCTCCTTTCTACAATTATAAATGTAAGAAAAATATCAGCGAATATGAAAATTGTGCAGTAAATACTATCCCACCACCAATAAATTGAGAAATTTCCTTCAGTCTTGGTTTGTTTTTGTTATTGTTTTTGCATTTTTATTCATTTTTTATGTATTTTTTAACATCATTGTTCATTTTTAAACAATGTTTGCTTTCCCCCTCCCCCCTCAGGTGTAGTCCCCATAGAATTTCCTTCACTAATGCACCCGTGCACCATCACCACAGTCCCCTGTGCTCCTCCCTCCCTCCCTCTGATCCCTCTCCCTCCTCCCCTGCAGGATGTCTCTGATTTATAATTGTTGATTTTTGTTATGTTATTATTTTCCCCCTAATGTCTTATTTTGTTCCCCTATATTCCTCCTATAAGTGAAACCCTCCAATATTTTTCTTTTTCCTTCTGACTTATTTCACTGAGCATAATTCCTTCTAGCTTCATTCATGTTGCTGCAAATGGCATGAGTCTGTCTTTTTTGATTACTGAATAATATTCCATTGTGTATATATACCATATCTTGACCCAGTCATCTATTTTTGCGCATTTGGTTTGTTTCAAAGTTTTACCTATTATAAATAGTGCTGCAATAAACATAGGGGTACAGGTATTTTTTGTGTGTGGGACCCTCGCTGGTGGCCGGGGATCGAACTGGCGCTGCAGAGGCGCAGCCTCGCAACCCAGCCTCGCAACCCAGCACTCAACTGCTGTGCCACCAGGGGAGGCCCTACAGGTATTTTTTTGAATCAATGTTTTTGTGTCCTTTGGGTAGATCCCTAGAAGTGAATTGCTGGGTCAAAAGGTAACTCCATTTTTAGTAGACTGAGGAACCTCTTGGTTTGTTTTTTAACATAGCTGGGACTATACATATTAAATGGATGGATTTTGTTTTAAGTTTGAGAGTGTTTTGTAGAGGGAAAAGTGGCGTTTCCCCTCATATCATTGGACTTTAATATGACTGCTAATTGCATAGGGGCTACTTTCCCAAATTTATGAGTTTCACATGAATTTAGTTACATTTTTGGTGCTAGGGTTCTAATCAAAGACTCCTATAAAGAGATCAAGAGCTTATGTTCAACATTGCTTATCATTAGGAAAGTGCAAATCAAAACCACTGAGATTTCACCTCACACAAGTTAGAATGACTATTGCCAAAAAAGTATAATTATAAGTGCTGGTAAGAACGTAGAGAAAAGGTAATCCGACAACTGATCTTTAGTGCACTGTTAGTGGGACTATAAATGGGTGCAGCCATCATGGAAAAGAGTATGGAGATTCCTCAGAAAATTAAAAATAGAACTACCATATAATCCAGTAATCCTACTTCCTGGTATTTACCCAAAGAATAGGAAAAGACTCCTTTAAAAAGATACGCGCACCCTTATGATTGTGGCAACACTATTCACAATATCAAGATACAGAAATAATTCAAGTGCCCTACAAGGGATGAATGGATAAAGGAGATGTGGTACATATACACAATGGAATACTACTCAGAGATCAAAAAAAGAAAAGCTAATGCCATTTGCAGCAACTTGAATCTTGAAAGGATAATGTTATATGTCATAGATGTTGCACTAGGAACTTAATATTTACTCTTCCTTCCTACCCTGTACTGAAAAAGTTCCTTCATTTCTTTGAGCTTTATCTTGAAAAGTGGAATTATGCTCTTCATCTCCCGGTAATATTTTAAAAATTACTGGGGAAACATTTGTAAAGTATGTAAGGCTTACAACACAATAAGTACTAGGTGGTAAAAACCTGTGTGTGAACTAAAACTGAAACACTGTCCGTTTTTCAAGAAAATGACTACATATCCCATAATATCTCTGCTTCAGGTCTACTGACTTCATAGAGTAATGGAATTACAGGTAGATTAGGGCCAAGCATCAGTGTTCTTAGAACTACATCTAACTCACGGAAAAAGTCAAATGTACCAAACTGTGCAGTGTAAATTAACTATTCTATTCTTGTTAGAAAGAAAATCACAAGGGTTAGCAGCAAATTCCCTGAGCTCAATCTCTTTATATCACTGTTCCTCAAATCTCAGCTCTCTTGATTGCAGCTGTCTCTATTTTTGCCTCCACATATGACATATAAATAATATTTTCTTTCTACAGATTGAATTGGCCATATTAAGCAATTCATGAATCCGTAAACTCATCTTGACAGCATTCCCTCTGGCAAACAGAAAGGTATTCCAAAGGCTTGCGCAAAATGGAGGGGTTTTATAGACAGAAGGGGGCAAGACAAAGTATTAGCAAAACAAAGATTATTTCGGATAAAGAGGCTTTTACCAGAGGGGCAGGGAGCCTTCAGCAGATTACTCCTGGCGCAGATCAGGAAACTCCAGGTTGATTTGTTTAAGATCATACTTTTGGGGAAGATTGAAACTGCGATTAGAATAGGTACTAAATCTCAGTGAGGAACTCCCCTGAGGCGCAGCAGTTGAGCGCTGGGCTGCGAAGCTGCCCGCAGCCTCTGCAGCACCGGTTCGATCCCCGGCTGCCAGCGAGGGTCCCACAGACCTCTCCTGCCGTGCCCGCTGCTCCCCTCAGCAGTGTCCTCTGTCTGGCTGGCTGTTCTCTTCCCCACTCTGTCTCTGGTGAATTCTCTCACCCTCCCGCGCTTCTGACTGTACCCAGTGCTTGTAAAAATAAATACATAAATACATAAATAAATCTCGGTGAGAGTCCAGCATGAGCCACTCCCTTTAGGACCCAGTTTTGTAACACTGCCCCTCTCAAGAAATTCCTCTCTTGATCACACTCTTAGCCTGAGAGTTTTGATCAAAATTTAAGTATCAGCACCATTCCCAGGTACTACTTTTCACAGTTTTCTTTCTTTTTTAAAGATTTATTTATTTATGCATACAAGAACTGGGGTACAAGCCAGAGGTTCTGGAGGTGGGGGAATGAGAGGATTCACCAGAGACAGAGTGGGGAGCAGAACAGGCAGATCTACTGAAGTACACTTGTAAGGGGAGTAGTGGGTGAGGCAGGAGAGGTCTGCTGTGCCATGTGGGTTGGGTCCCAAGCCCAGGATGGATCTCGTGCTGGAGGTAGCTTCTTAGTGCTGAGACTCAACCCCTTGTGCTGCCAAGGGGTGGGGGGCTCCTCTCCACAGTTTTCATTAATCTCCTTGTGGTATTCACAGTAATCATTGAGACCATGAGTTCAGGTTCATATTCTTTAAGCTGGTCCTTCTCTTCACTCCTCGGAGATTCCTGTCTCAGGAGATCTTCAGCTTGGTGGTCAGCAGCTGCAAACACACATTTACAGTTTTTGAGGTAAGTCAGTGCACCAGGGGGGGTTATAATGACAATAAACAGGATAATTCCAAATGCTTGGTGTATACCTCAGAACCAGGGACCCCAGGTCTCAAGCCAATCAAAGAAAGACCCTGCTACAGTAGTTACCCTCTCAAACCAAATGGCTTCTTCAGTGATCTTTTGTAACTGACTTTCAACTTCTCCAGAAGTGTTAAAGCAAGTACAGCAGGTGATATAGGTTGTAACACAGTAACCTCCTTGCTTAGCTAAAAGACAACCAAGGTCTATAACATACTTGGCCATCAAGTCTAAGGAATTTTCTTGGGCATGATATTTTCTTTAAATTGAAATAAGTTTGGGGCCTCCCTTGTGGAGCAAGTGTTAAGCACCGTACTATGAAGCAATTCGCAGCCTCTGCAGCACGAGTTGCATCCCCGGCCAGCCAGGGAGCAACCCAAATGGCAAGGCAGACCTCTCCTGTCTCACGCGCTGCTCCCCTCAGCAGTGTTTTCAATCAGTCTGCCTGTTCTGTTCCCCGCTCTGCCTCTGGTGAATCTTCACACCCCCCTGAACCTCTGGCCTGTACCCCCAGCTCTTGTATGCATAAATGGAATCTTTAAAAAAAAAAAGTACTTAGACTAGGTGACTTAAACAACAGAAATATACTTTCTCATAACTCTGGAGGTCAATTGTCTAAGACAGAAGGGTCAGCAATGTTGGTTTCTTTCGAGCCCTCTTTTCTTGGCATGTAGATGGTTGTTTTCTCCCTCCCTGTGTCTTACATGAACTTCCCTCTATACTTTTCTGTGTCCTAAGCTCTTTTTTTTTTTAAAGATTTATTTATTTATTCATTCATTCATTTTTTTTTATTCATTTATTTAATTATACAAGCACTGGGTACAGTCAGAAGCGCGGGAGGGTGAGAGAATTCTCCAGAGCCAGAGCGGGGAGCAGAGCAGGCAGAAGGGTGAAGTACACTGCTGAGGGGAGCAGCGGGCGGCAGGAGAGGTCTGCACGCCATGTGGGACCCTCCTCCGGTGGCAACTTCGCAACCCAGCGCTCAACCGCTGCGCCACCGGGGAGGCCCTGTCCTAAGCTCTTTTTAAGAGGCCAGTCATATTGTACCAGAGCTCACCCTTATGACCTCATTTTAACTTAATGGACTCTTTAAAGATCCTATCTCCAAATATAGTCATAGTTGGAGGCACTAGAGGTTAGGAATTCAACATATGAATTTTGGGTGAGGGCCTCACTGGTGGTGCAGGGGTTAAAGACAGCGCTATCAAGCTATCACCAGCCACTGCAGCACTAGCTCCATCCCCCTGGCCGGCCAGGGAGCTACCCACATGGCTTAACAGACCCTCTTGCTTTGCCTGCTGCTCCCCTCAGCAGTGTGTTTCAGTAGACCTGCCTGTTCTGGTCCCCACACAATCTAGTGTATCCTCTCACCCCCCACACCTCTGGCTTACACCCTAGTTCTTTTATGCATAAATAAATAAATCTTTAAAAAAAAAAAGAATGTTGGGTGACACATTTCAGACCAGAACACATATGTATACATATAGATTTATAACCATATGTAAATCTAAGAAAAAACCTGCTAAATTTACACTTTTAAGCCAAAGGCTATGCATATATATGTTTGATAGAAGAAGGTAGAAGTTAAGTCAGAGCAAGGACTATACTTCCATAGTCATTAAATGGCGGTACCCCATAAAGGAAGGACTCGAGACAGAAATGTTGAGTTTGTTCTATCAAATATGTCTCCAACAGTGTTTAGAATCTTTCAAAGGTAATTAACTAATTATTCCAACTGGCTGACAGGAGTTGTTTTCTGATCCCGGTGGGACTGGAAGAGTCCCAGGGCTAAGGGTAGTAATTCACAGTAGGAACAAAGTCAGCATGGTTATGATATTAGGAAGTAGTCCAAATGTGATGAACAAATCTCAGGGGTTTCATTTGCAGATAACTCTGGCTACAGTTAATCCAAATGTGATGAACAAATCTCAGGGGGTTCATTTGCAGATAACTCTGGCTACAGTTAATCATGAGATTCTTAGGATTGTATGCACTGGAATTCCACTAGGATCTCACATACCACCCTCCCCACCTCCAAGTTTAACTAGCAGAGACAATATCAAGTCACCAAGCTAGACAGTCATGGTGTTGGCACTCTCAGAGCTCCCAGGTTGGAGGGGAAGCTGGATTCTTTAGAAAATATGCTACAGGGGCCTCCCTGGTGGCAAGAAGGGGTTAAGAAGCAACTTATGAAACTGTTCGCAGCCTCTGCAGCATGAGTTCAATTCCCAGCAGTGCCGCAGATGTCTCCTGACTCTCTAACTGCTCCCCTCAGCAGCATATTTCAGTCAGTCTGGTCAGTTTGCCTGTTCTGTTCCCTGCTCTGTCTCTGGTGAATCCTCTCACCCCCCCCCCACACCTCTGACCTGTACCCCGACTCTTGTATGCATAAATAAATCTTTCAAAAAAAGAAAAAAAATATGCTACAGTATTATCAAATATGGGTGCTGTGAGTCCTCCCTGCAGTCAATCCCTTAGTAGATGTGCCCTGGAGAACTGGAGATAGTCTAACATTTTAGAGAGTGCCAGAAAACATCTCTGGTAGAAACTTTACCTTGATAGTTGCCACTCCCATCTGCTAAAGTAGAATTTTATTGTGAGCAGAAGGTAGATGAAATTCTCATCTACCTAATTCACCTCATGGTAGACTCAGTGAGGTCTCAAGCTCACCCTGTGGATAGTATACCGACTCCTGAAAATATTAATGGAATATATAATCTTAGCAAATGGTAGATTCTTCACTTGGGAGTGAAAATTACTAGAATAGGAGGGACCTGGGGGTGCCACAGGTGGTCTACCTTGTCAACAAAATTGTAACTATAAAATAAAGCTGTAATTCAAGTGTACTGCAGGCACTGGTGCCAGCATTAAAAACCAGGAAGACACAGACTTGGAGTTTCTATCCAGTTCTCACTTGTTTCCGATAATTTCCTATCATTTCTCCAGGTAGAATGGACAATGAAGGTGGACTGTGGTAAATTAGCAAAAGGGGTAGTTTCAATTTAGCTGATGTTCCAGAGATGATGGGCTTCCTGCAACAAATGAATGTATTTCCTGGCTTTTAGTTTGCAGGTATGGATCTGGGAGAGCAAGCATTTCTCTCCATTCAGATGAACAAATTTGCCATCACCTGAAGGATCAGTGGCACAACTTTGCTCTCTTGCTCATGGTCATGTCAGTTGTTTGATTCTGCATCATGGCATATAGCCTGTCGGGATCTTGACCAGGGATTGATAATCTTTCTCTGTAAAGTAAATATCCTGCGCATTAGCCCATATGAATTCTTTCTTTTTTTTAAAGATTTATTTATTATGCATACAAGAACTGGGGCATAAGCCAGAGGTAAGGGGGTGAAAGGATTCACCAGAGAGAGTGGGGACCAGAACAGGCAGACTGACTGAAATATACTGTTGAAGGGAGCAGCAGGCGAGCCAAGAGAGGTCTGCTGTGCCATGTGAGTCAGTTCCCTGGCTGGTGATTGAACTCATGCTGCAGTGGCTAGTGATAGCTCGATAGTGCAGTGTCTTTAACCTCTGTGCCACCAGGGAGATGCGAGTCCATATGATTTCCGATGCAAGTACTCCGCTTCTCTGTTGTAGCGCCAGAACAGTCATAGACAGTATGTAAATGGATGAGCGTGGCTGACTGCCAACAAAACTTTGTTTACAAAAACAGACTGCAGGCTGGATTTGGTCCATGGGTTTCTGTTGGCCAAGTCCTGATCTTAGAGTCAATCAAGACTATAGGAAGTTTACAGAATGTCGTGTTAGTCCCTACTATGACAATGATGCAGACAAGACCTGGAGAGCATTAAAAGACAGGTGTCTCATGACAGAAATTGGAAGATTTATTCTGAGAATACAGGTGCTTGCTACCCTAATGAAATCCTATGATGGTGGTTAATAATACAGAAAAGTGAAAGTTAAATTGTTTATCTTGAGCTCTCTACCACTAAAAATGAGACACAATGTTTGGTGACTTCCTTTGGATTTTAGAGCCAGTATGTATCATATTTAGGTGACTTGTTTTGCCCATTTACTAGGAGATTTGAAAGCAACCTGTGGTTAAAATTTTTTTTTTTAATGATGTTCACACTAAGCTTTATATACCTGAGCAGAGGATATGTCTCCCTGTGTGTGCATGGAAATGGTGATGGGCATGAACAGGGATGGTGTCAGATTGGTCTGCAATGTAATCTGTGCACTTGACCCTGTGAGTAACTTGTGAGTTAGGCAACTAGAAGCACTGTGGAAAGTATTATGAAAATCAAAAAGGTGTGCAGGGATCTCAGATTTCCTCTTAACCTTATCTCATCGTGATGTTAGAGCTTTTCAAGGAGTTTGCTCATTCCAGTCCGAACCTACCCTTCACTGGGCAGATTGTCCATAGTCCTAACAGTAGGAAACTGCATACTTTTAAATGGGTGGAGAAGGGGACAAGCAGGTAAGGAACAGGGCAGGTGGAAGGGAACCTCGGTCTAATCAGTGATAGTATGAAAAGCTACATTTCCCCTTATTCACCCAAAGAAATGGACACTTATACAAAACATTTAGATAACACAGAAAAGGAACATAGAAGAAAAAGCAAAAATAATGTTTTCATCCACAGAGAACCACTATTAATGTATGGTTTATTCCAGTCTAATATTTTTGTGCTAAGACTATGTGTATATGTAAGTAACATTTAACAGAAAAATAGTACATATTCTCATTTGTAACCTGCTCGTGAAGTGTCTATTATAATGACCATTTTTCCATGTCACTGAATATTCTTATACCACATGATTTTTAATGGTTATGTAGAATTTCCTTAAAGAGAAAAATGCCTGAAATTTCTTACTGGCCTTTTGTAGTTTTTCTTGATCCATTGTTACTGCAATTTCCTACTGTTTTACATTTAATAACAGTGTTTTTTTTAATGGAGGCTACTTGCCAAGATAGAAACTTTTATGGATATGGGCCTGCCCAGTGCCCTAGGGGTTAAGTCTCAGAGCTATCACCACTAAGGCCTGAGTTCGATCCCTGGCCAGGGAGCTAACTCAATGGCACAGTAGACCTCTCCTGTCTCTCCTGCTGCTCCCCTCAGCAGTGTATTTCAGTAGACCTGCCAGTTCTGTTCTCTACCCTGTCTCTAGTGAATTGCTCACACCCCTCCCCCACCTCTGGTTGACACCCTAGTTCTTCTACGAACAAATAAATATTTTTTTTAAAAGAAAATTTTCTGGATATGTCTCCATGATAAACTACCACCACATGTAACTTTATCAGATCAATGCACACTATTAGAGGATGTCTGAGGTCAAGAGTTATTCTAGTAATTGAAATAATTAAGATATCTTTTTTCTCTGTAGATTTCCCTGACTCCCCTTTTGGCATTAGTCATAGTAACTAATATTCATGTCATGTTTTCATGTAACCTCTGTCATTTCTGGGAAGAACATTTGTACAGCAATGAATTTTATCTAAAAGGCACAAAGCTGACTGCAAAACATATCTATTACAATGTCATAGATGGGAGTCATTCATTAGGTAGGTACTTACTGAGTGCCTAAAATAAATAGAGCAGTACCTTCCCAGGCAAGTATCCAATGATAGGTGCAAGCAATAGGGGCTGTCATTTTTTAAAGATAGGTGCCTGAAGGTTGGAGCAGAAAAGATTCATGAAAAAAAAAAAAATGCTAAGTCTTGAAAGGATTTACTAGAAAGAAATGAGCAGGTAGAGCTTTCAACTAAGGCCAGGAGTCAAGTACATTTACCCTTGAGAGGCACTAAACCTAGCTCACCAGAAATGTAGCGCTGGGAGTAAAGTCAGAAGGTGAGCTTTGGAAAAGAGAGATCTTGAATTCCAGACGTCAGCTCCACACTGAACATTATGGGAGGTGGCCTTTGAGCAGTAGATTGATCTGGTGCCCTGAACCCCTTGATGCGACAAAGTCAGTTCTTAGTCTTAGGTCCTTTGAAATCCCTATAGTAAAGACATTGAATTTATGCCGGAAACGAAAATTGTTTACCCATCATTCCTTTAGTCAAGTTCATTGATCAAAATCCACATGCAGAAACCAGCCCAAGAGTAAAACAGTCCAGTGATAAATTCATGTGTAGGGTCTGCAAAATTAACTGAAAATATTCCCGCAATTGGACCAGATTTTCTTTTTTGAAAATGGTATGATTAAGATGTTTTGATTTTAATTCAGTGAAGTTTTTCTTACTACTCTTACTGTTTTGATAAAGTTTCATGTCATAAAAAATGTAACATTGTTGGAGATATTTTGAAAATAGAAATAAAATCCTATAACCAAATTCTAA